>NC_086069.1:11697795-12000826 GCF_948474715.1 Cydia amplana | reverse complement strand
TTAGATACAAATTAAAAATGTCTTAAAAATAATCAATCTAGAAATCAATATAGAAAGTAAATTGCGTTCTCGATAGCGTATATGTCAGTTTTGACACTGTCAGTGACTCATGGTACGGGCTTAGGTGTACCCCGTGACTGAGAGTGCTTCACGGAACAATGTAGGTAGGTACCTTATTTACTTCGCTTACCAACTAGTTAGCTATCACCCGTATTCTCCCGTACTGAATAAAACGAACATAGTCTCCATATTTAATATCATTCAATAGAATATGGCTTTAGAAACAAAGTAAAACTAAAATTAATTAATCGCGTTACTATAAGTTCTAAAAACACGGAACCCTATATATTTGTTAGTCCAATTTACGTATAAGATGTACGTTAGATAAGCTCAATATTGATGCAGAGAATTACCGGTGACTTTTTTTTCATAGTATTTTTAAAGATGCTGCGATGACCCTGATGACCTTTAAAAATTAAGTTTATTATCTTATTGTTTTATCTTTGTAATACCTACGTATTAAATTAGAGAGAAGAACATAAGGTATGCCAAGACTGCACATTATAGGCGGAGAGCTAGCCACGGCAATAGGTATACAATTTATAGAGCAACGAAATCCCTCTAGTTAGTATGCCATATTATCATTATTAGTTAATCCGGGCGCCTGGCAGCTGTCTAGCGGTGGGTGTGGGAGTGGATGGGCAACAAAGTGGTTGAAAATCAATTGAAAGTGTGCAATTTATAGAGCTCTGTGTTTGGTGTGATATAATGGCTAATTATGTATTTAATTCAAATATAACAATGCCAGGCGTTTTATTTGGGGGAAAAGTAGTGCCAAGTGATAAAAATCGATAAAAATACACAATTACTTGTGCGCGCCTGTAGGAAGATCACGAGAAAATTGCACCTGACTCACAATCTATGCGTAAAGCAATTGTGAGTACTTCCTGCAGGCGCACCTAGCTCTTAGACCATTACATACAAAAATTTAGTAAATTAGGTACTTGGTGATACTGGGTGATTTTGGGGACATAATGGGATCTCAATATCAAAAATGTGTTAAGATGGCCATACTTAACAAATTTTCCAATGAGACTAACCACAAAATCGCGAAAAAGTTATGTTGACGAAACGTATGGGCGGGCCAGGGTCTATTTTTTACAATTTTCATTTCGGTCTCAATGGAAACCATCTTCAGTATCACCATCTTAATACAATTTTGGCATTCGAAATCAAAGGCATTAATATTTTAATGCATTTAGGTCTTTAAGTAAACAAATTGTGATGTCGTAGGCAATAAAACTGGGCAGGTTTGCGACTTTTAATAATAAAGGTATAAGAATAATGTTAACATTGTCAAAGACCTATTACTATGATTTTTTTTTTGTGTTTTTGTTACAGGTAAGTTCTTGCATTTTTCCATACCCGTCATATCTACATAAGGTGAGTACCTAACTACCTACAATGTTAACTATTACATACAACGAGAAAATACAAAGATATTAAATAAAATAAGTATATCATACACGCTCATCTCATCTTCAAAGCTTCGAAACACTGCAGTTGTAGTAATTTTCACCGTTATATTATTATTTAACCACACAGTTTAATCACGTTACCATCTTCTGTAACTGAAAAACAAAACTCTACAACGATAACCAAAAAATCCTTAGACCATTTTTACGTTTCCTTCCTAAAATCATTTGACGTTCCGATTTGATCCTTATTTCTTAGTGGTCTGGGTAAAGGTATCTTAAGTGCATAGTAAAGCTGTGTTTGTTTTATTTAAAGACGATCGATCATAAAAAGTTTATTAGACGTCAGATTAACTTTCGATCTGAAGTTAGAGGCGTAATGTGACACGACCTTTATCCAACGATCGGTGGTATAATGACATGATATATGACTGTATGTTATGTATCTATGAGTTATTCTTATAGTAAAGATAGAAGTAGGGAATATTAACGCTTTTTAATATAGAAGTAGGTTGTATTTTGATATAAAAAATATTAAAATTAAATAATCCCTAGTGGTAGAGGCCAATTAATTAATTAATGGTATGGTGGTAATTTTGCACCGATTTTAGGTACTTTACAATGAAAAATATTAGAGTCCCATTTTTATGCAGAGTTAGATTGGTCCGACTTTAGATTGCTAGTCGACGATAGAGCTATAGTTACAAAAAATCACCACAAGTCGTGATAAAACTGGCTGTTTATTGCAAGTATTTCGATTAATTCACTCATTAATCAGTTTTATTACTATTACCTACCAGATCATTCGATTTATATTTTTGAAATATAAGAAAATAACACATATAAATCAAAATGAAGTATACGCAAGGCGTAAAGTAACTAGTTTACAAGAATTCGTCTTGGTTCTATATGAATGTACAGATCAGATGGGTAAAACACAAAGTAATACCGATATTAGTTCTTAGATTTATATCAAAAGCATCACAAAGGCTTCCACGCTTCATTTAGCAAGACTATATCGAATGCATCTTCACTTGCATCCAACCTTAATGGTGCACTCCAACATCGTAATGTCACATGACCTGATAAATTGGCACTCAGCTGAGATTCTGTTACGCTTTTTTAACGTTTGCTGTTAAGAAAAAAATGTGATTTATTATTAAAGTGAGTTTATATTGCTAACCTCATAGCATTTACCCAGGCTAGTGAAAGTCAAAGGATACAATATTTATATTTCAAATTGAAAAAATAAGTTTATGATTAGAATCTTATAACTGGGAATCTTCATGCACAATTTAAAAATTAAGTTGACAATCTTATAAGAGTTTGGTCCCCCAAAAAAGAATAGCGAACGGACCATGGGCTCCTACGCAGCAGGTGAGGACAAACTCGGGATAAAGTTAAGTTAAGTCGGGGTTTTAAGATTATAAAATACATATGTATGTTACTCTGTAAGGTAATTTTAATAACAAAACTTCCGTGAGACAAAGACATATTAAATAAGTTTTTCGACTTAAGACGAAACAGGAGCTGAGATTTAAATATTTTAGGTAAATATACCCGTCTCGCTAACGGTAGCGGCTCCTAAAACTAGTGCGATAAGGACAAGGCGAAAAATCCTGCGTAAAAATCTCAAAAATCGAGGTTTCGTACTCGACTTTTTCCTCCTCCAAAACTTAACCAATCGTAACAAAATTTATAAATCTAAATGATTATGAAATAATTTGTGTCGGACCGTTTTGCTTTTTTGGCTAATTGATATCAGTTTTGAATACCACGCCTCTCATTGCGGCATAGTCAATTAGGTCATTTTGGCCATTTTTGAAGGGCTCTAGCGCCTTAAAAAACAAAAATATCAAAAAAAGCAAAACGGTCCGACACACATATTGACAATATTAATCTGTGTTGAAAAAATCATTGCTCTAGCTTCAAAACCCACGGAGGAAACAGTCGAGTACGTTTGTATGGAGAAATGACCACTCCTGTTGGCTCTTAAAATACGTGACGAGTAACCCGTTTTTAATATATTTAATATGTTTTACTCTGTAAGGTATTTGTAATATGGGCCTTGTTGCCTGATTTAAATTTCTAAATTTCTTTTACGTTTACCGTTTACCGTATTAGATGAAACAGTTACTCTTAAATGTATGATATATGTTTTCCCTTTATATTATTACAAAATACACATAAGTCGTAAAAAGCAAGGCAGCTGAACTTCGCTTTGTCTTAGCGGTTATCGCGACGCACTTATTATGCGCAGTTAATGGACTCCAATAGTCACGACTGCGATATTTAATGTCAAATAACACTTTGATGAGTGCATAGGTTTTTGTTTAGTCATTTTTGTGATTGACATTTTTACATCAGCCGTTGGCGTGTGCGATGAGAGGCGTCAATGGTTGTTTATCGCAATAGCACTTTACGACGACCAAGTTAAAGTTAGAGGAATAACACTTGGTGCAGTTTTGCGTTAAAACTCCGTCTAGGTAGGTATATATGAATATCTCACTTAAGGATGACTCACGTTAGACCGGGCCTTGTCCGGACCGGAGCTTCCGGCGCTTACTTTTCTATGACAGATGCCGGTGATCACGTGATGTTTTCCATAGAAAACGAAGCTCCGGAAGCTCCGGCCCGGACACGTTCCGGTCTAACGTGAGTCATACTTTATAGTTTACAGTAAATAGAGCTTATATTAAGTAATATAACAAATTTTACAACGTCATAACACCATAATAAAGCTATGACAGGATGGTCCCTTGTAAATCATTCAGCATGCATTTAAGTGATTTAAAACATTAGTCGATTAACGAACATAAAAAGTGGGCACGTGGCCTGGCTCTCGACTCCTTGAAGATGACGTATACGGTCGTTAATATCTGTTAAGTGACCTAGTTAACATATGGTAAATGTTGAAATATAACGTTCAAAATTAAGAAATCCAACTTTCAAACTTAAAAAACCATTTTAATATTAATTTTTTTTTTATAATTTGTATCTTTATTAAATAAAAGTTTGTATCTTTATTGACTGATAAATTGATAATGTTCACAAGAACTATTTATTTTGTCGACAGTTATTTTGCCCTAAGAAGAAGTAAGATTTGAAACTATAAGTTGTCTACAATACGCGGATACTTCCTTCCGAAATTATCACTATTATCACTGATTATACTAGTAGTTCGCCCCGAACTGAGAACTCGCGGTTCGGGAACTCGATTACCGATTCCCAGATTAGGTAGTTTGTAATGTAACAATACCGAATTACTAAGTACAATTCCATTTGAGGAATCAGGAATCAATTTCTCGAATATTACAATTACTAGTAATTGGAATCAATGTCGATTCCTCATTACAGAAATGCATTACTTGATTCCTTTCAGATTACATTTCGTACTACTACTATCAAAAGTACATTTCGATAGTAGATATAGATGTTGTTGACTTACTAGGATGCATCTATATCTTATTTGAAACAGGTGCGCAGATTTCGAAAATGATGACCATGACCTATAAAACGACACCCATGACGACTTTTATGACATACTGCATGGCCGCCATCTTGGAATCCAAAATAGTCATCATTTTCGAAATTTGCGCCCCCTAAAACCTATAAAACGACATCCATGACGCCTTTTATGACATAGTGCATGGCCGCCATCTTGGATTCCAAAATAGTCATCACTTTCGAAATCTGAGCCCCCTATAACCTATAAAACGACATCCATGACGACTGTTATGACATACTGCATGGCAGCCATCTTGGAATTCAAAATGGTCATCATTTTCGAAATCTGCGCCCCCTAAAACCTATAAAACGACATCCATGACGACTTTTATGACATAGTGCATGGCCGATATTTTGGAATCCAAAATGGTCATAATTTTCGAAATCTGCGCCCCCCAAAATCTATAAAACGACATCCATGACGACTTTTATGACACAGTGCATGGCCGCCATCTTGGATTCCAAAATAGTCATCATTTTCGAAATCTGCGCCCCCTATAATCTATAAAACGACATCCAAGACGACTTATATAAAATACTGCATGGCCGCCATCTTTGAATCCAAAATAGTCATCATTTTAGAAATCTGCGCCCCCTAAAACCTATAAAACGACATCCATGACGACTTTTATGACATACTGCATGGCCGTCATTTTGGATTCCAAAATGGTCATCATTTTCGAAATTGGGGCCCCCTAAAACCTATAAAACTACATCCATGACGACTTTTATGTCATAGTGTAAGTCCGCCATTTTGGAATCCAAAATGGTCATCATTTTCGAAATCTGCGCCCCCTATAATCTATAAAACGACATCCATGACGACTTTTATGAAATACTGCATGGCCGCCATCTTGGAATCCAAAATGGTCATCATTTTCGAAATCTGCGCCCCCTAAAACCTATAAAACGACATCCATGACGACTTTTATGACATACTGCATGGCCGTCATTTTGGATTCCAAAATGGTCATCATTTTCGAAATCGGGGCCCCCTAAAACCTATAAAACGAAATCCATGACGACTTTTATGACATACTGCATGGCCGCCATTTTGGATTCCAAAATGGTCATCATTTTCGAAACCTGCGCCCCCTAAAACCTATAAAACGACATCCATGACGACTTTTATGACATACTGCATGGCCGCCATTTTGGATTCCAAAATGGTCATCATTTTCGAAATCTGCGCCCCCTAAAACCTATAAAACGACATCCATGACGACTTTTATGACATAGTGCATGGCCGCCATCTTGGATTCCAAAATAGTCATCATTTTCGAAATCTGAGCCCCCTATAACCTATAAAATGACATCCATGACGACTTTTATGACATACTGCATGGCCGCCATCTTGGAATCTAAAATGGTCATCATTTTCGAAATCTGCGCCCCCTAAAACCTATAAAACGACATCCATGACGACTTTTATGACATAGTGCATGGCCGCCATCTTGGAATCTAAAATGGTCGTCATTTTCGAAATCTGTGCCCCCTAAAACATATAAAACGACATCCATGACGACTTTAATGACATACTGCATGGCCGCCATTTTGGAATCCAAAATGGTCATCATTTTCGGAATCTGCGCCCCCTAATACCTATAAAACGACGACTTTTATGACATACTGGATGGCCGCCATCTTGGAATCCAAAATGGTCATCATTTTCGAAATCTGCGCCTCTTAAAACCTATAAAACGATATCCATGACGACTTTTATGACATACTGCATGGAGTGCATGGCCGCTATTTTGGAATCCAAAATGATCATCATTTTCGAAATCTGCGCCCCCTAAAACCTATGAAATGATATCCATTACGATTTAATGACAGTGCATGGCCGCTATCTTGGATTCCAAAATTGTCATAATTTTCAAAAAAATCTTTAAAAAAGCAATATTATAAATGTGTAAACCGAGCACTTTCATTTGATACCAAACTCGACCATACTTTCTTGCAATTAAAATGACCAGAATAGCAAGACCCCTCACAAATGGCTTTTTAGCTTTTTAAGCTCTTCTAGCTCAATAACCTCTTGTTCAAGCCAGCTCAAAATTTAATGACTAAAATATAATGCCCTCGACTATACGTTCACCCAATTTCATTTAAATTAGAACAAATTTACTTAAGGTGACGGTAGAGGTGGGTAAATTTTCAGATTCTGTCAATTTACCCCATTTCTCACACAAGCGCACTTCACGCACACTACCTCACTTTACTGGGACAGGTCACTGACCCATCAAGTTTTTTTTTAAGATAGCGTTTTGAGTTTAGTGGCCTCCTTTTAGGAAAAGCGTTCCATTGAAAGAAGAAAGAGAAACAATACATTTAATCTTGCTTTCCTTGTCTGTTCATGTCACACGTGACGTATTTAAATTCTAATAATTCATTTGGTTGTTGACAATTTTCTACATTATGGCTTTGTCGAGATACGCGTTTTCTAAAGTTAAACCGAATAAAACCAGATGTCATTAAGTCAGATGTAAAATTTTATTTACTACTCTATACGACTTTTCATAAGGCTCAAAATCAATTAAATGAGAATTTAAATAAATAAAGTTCCGGCAGGGTGCAAAATTTAATTAAGGCGGACAAAATAAAATTTGAAAATATATGGAAACAGTGTTGGCTAATGTACCCCTAATATCTTTACCGATTTACTTTTATGTGGTATATTCGCCTTTTGTTTCACTATTAAATTAATACAATTAAAATAAAAAATATTATACCGGTATTCCACCGGTATTATTTCAGTGCTGAAGCGATTATCTTCGATCGTAGCCTTGATAATGTAGGTGTTGATAGTTACTTACGGCGGTAGGAGCGGCAATGAACCCCGTGCAGAGTAGAACGTGAGGTGCGTTGGGATAAGTGCATATATCTACTTATAATTCTTTGGCTGGTTGGTAACCCTCTATATTTTATTTTTTGTTTTACTGTTATTAGGTTAAGGGAGTTTTAGGGAGTGAAAAAAAAATGATTTTCGTTTTATGCGCTCGCGTGATTGCCGATGGATTATAATTAGACAAAAGAACTTGTTTTCCACGCATCGAATGTAGATCCCTATGACACTTCCTCCAAGTCTTCTCCAATAATGTTTATACCGTATTTTAATTACCTACCTTAAATGTTACATTTCTAAATATTTTTTTTGTGCTATACATACTTCAAAAAAATCGCAGGGCTAGCGGTAAGAGCGTGCGAATTGCAATTCCGGCTCGTACCAATGAGTTTTTCGGAACTTATGTACGAAATATCATTTGATATTTACCAGTCGCTTTTCGGTGAAGGAAAACATCGTGAGAAAACCGGACTAATCCCAATAAGAGCCTAGTTTACCCCCTATGGGTTGGAAGGTCAGATGGCAGTCGCTTTCATAAAAATTAGTGCCCACGCCAATTTATGGGATTAATTGCCAAGCGGACCCCAGGCTTCCATGAGCCGTGTCAAAATGCCGGGACAACGCGAGGAAGATGATGATGATGTGACACATACTTCCAAAAAAATCTACAAATATTTTACGTGACAACTGCTTATAAGTAAATATAATGTAGGTACACTTATAAAGTATAAAGTAGAAAATATCTTATAGGTACATAATATAAAAACCGATCATGTACGAGTAGGATTCACTATGGGTTCCACAGTTACACATTTTTATTGCATATTTTTTGTTTAAGACCAACTCGCCTATTATAGGACATAGGTCTTCCATTAATCTTTTGGCGTTGAACTATTTTTTGTATATGTATTTATGTAATACAATTCTGAGTTAGGTTATGGTACATTTTTGCTCACCTACTTATAATTATGTATTATATCTGATATGTCACATGATACCAAAAATCGCCGCAAAGTTAAAAGTTCATTTATTTACGTTACTCATCTTCGGATCACCGACTTACTACTTCCTTACTTGACATATGTGTACTAAATTTCAATTGAACTAGTCCAGCAGTTACGGTGAAAATTGGCTTTAACAAAATGGCAGACACACGAGTGATCTTATAAGGGAGATTATTTTCCTTGAGTGAATGGTATGCATTTACCCCAATGCACCTCACGTTCCACGCGGCGCGGCGTAATCTGGCCCCTATTTCACCACGGTGACAGGTACGACAAAAACATCACTGTTATTGACGCCATAGGCATCCATGGACTACAGTTACCGCTAACACTGATTTAAACTTTCACGATTTTTACACATTATTAAATTGTACAACGGAACCGCAAAACGTTCAAGCGGATAAACAAGACCAAGTGCGGGTAGTTCGAAAAACTCGCGCGGTTAGAAGATGCTGATGTCAACTTAAGCCAGTCTTCTCCGAGACCACGGGGACAACGCCGTCCTCGAAACGTCGGAGGTAAATCTTAAAACTTAGATACGCGATTAAGTCCCGTTGTACAATTTAATAATACAGTTACCGCTTACCATCGGGCGGGCCGTATTCGTGTTTGCCACCGTCATTGTACCTATTATTAAAAAAAAACTTTATTATATCGGATAAAACAGACATTTCTCTCGCGAAAAAATCTTGTGACAATTGTCACAAGATTTTTCAAAGAATTTTCGGTAAGTCTTGACAGGAAATGAGTTCTGTGTCGCAATTTCGATACAGTTGCCGTGTTTCTTGTGACAATTGTCATTAGCTTCGCAAAATAAGAATTTTTTAGTGGCAATATAATGGAGTTTATTTATTTATTAAAATGTTGGTGGAAAACAAGCACATCGCCCGTCCGATGGTAAGCGGTTACCGTAGCCTATGGAGGCCTGTGACGTCAGCAACAGTGATGTCGACAACTGTCGCACCTGTCACCGTGGTCGTGGTGAAATAGGGGCCAGTAAGTACCTAATAATCGCAGTGGTCTTAAGTGTCACAGACCCTACTGGCGCTTAAGTCCTTTATGACAATTTCTGCCTATTTTAAATTGTTCAAAAAAAAAAGAAACCGAATAATTATATCGGACTACCGAATTTTCACGAGAATCAGTTGAGAAATGTGATATGCAAAGGAGAAGAATTCGGACATACGAAAGCATTTTTGCCCAAGTTGAAACGGAGACCTTCGCCAACGCTCGGTCAATGATGGTTTAGGTAGAGCTAGCTGCAGAGAAAAGGTACCACCCCTGCATACAATTATCTATCTGGTCGTACCTTTTCTCTGCAGCTGACTGTACACCTATAAAAATGGTTGTCCCTGCTGTAATTTTATACCGGTACCGTACTTTGTATTTCAACCGGTATAGTTTTACCTTCAAAACGAACCGGTATTGATAAATAATAACGGTACCATACCGCTTATACCGTAAAGAAAGCATGATGCAGTCTCTGCTTTGCACAATTATTGTGTGGACAAAATTCTTATAATCACCGAAACATACATACCTACGCACATAATGTCATTGAAATAAAACATTGTTATTTTATAGTAAATTTATATAATACTCGATATATACACATAACAATAACCAGACCGCAGCGGTATTAGCCTGTAAGCTTCATCTCTTGTCTCCAAATCCGCAAAAACTAGTTAGTACTAAATGGTGGTCTTGCTGTTATTTTATTCTTGAAGATTATGGCTTGTTTCTTGATTATTGAGAACAGCACGTAATCGCACACATATAGACGGAACGAACGGCAACAAAGTAGGTGTAGACACTAAGACTTTCAGGTATTAAACGAATTACGCTTCGTATTAATAGGTAAGTAATATTTAAATGAATATATAATATTCTCTAACGTAAATACAAGATTACAATTGACATCAAATGTCATTGACGTACAGAAGTCATATACTTTTTTTTAATGACGCAAAATTGATACCAGCATAATGAAAATCAATCCCAATCAGTAAAACGAGTCTTTAAACTTTTTTCATTTTAAGGGGGGTTTGAAGGAACAAGTTACTTAAATTCAATTGTAATCGTATTGTTTTAGGATAGTTTACTGCTGTTTTCGATCGTTACGACCTGTAAATAACAACAAATCAAATTTTAAATAAATTAATTTACCCTATTTTTTGAAATACAATTTATCTACTGGTATACATTTTCGTATGCGTATATGATGAAATGTCTAAATAATGTCAAAAACGAGCTACGACGACGTACACGTCTGCTACGATCCAAGGCCAGCGGCCATCTGACTCGAAGAAGAATTTTGAGTGATGTCGTCAATGTATGGAAATTGTACGAAAGTTTACATTTGGGATTGAATTTCTGTGTTGTATTTGTGAGTAAAAATATAAGTAGATAATAATTTGTTAGTTTAGTTATCTAGCTTTCAAAATCACACAACAACTCAATTACTGTTAAAGGCAAAACTGTAATGCGTGTTGCTCAAACGGAACTCCATATTTTGATTTTTGGATACTTTTAGTGTCGATTTGTAGAGAATTACAGCAAATAAAAAATATTATGCCGTGAAGAGCCGGTACACGGCTTCTTCGTGAACAAATTTACGTATAATTTAATGCAGTTATTAAACATTTCTTGAACAAATTGATTGCACAAAGTGAGCTCTAAATCGAAAACGTCATATACCGTCCCCTTAAGTTATTGAGTATCAAACTATCCTCTGAAAGTTCAGCTTAAAAACATTGAAATGCCGGGACGTGCCCCTAGCCAGCCGTGTGTTCAAAGTCGAATGTAAGAACTTCGCTTCGCTTCGCTCGCTCGTACGAAAAGGGGAATTTAATCTTACTTCTTCTTAGGGCAAAATATGAAACTTTCTACAAAATATATAGTTCTTGTAAGACTCGATAACAAACTATATCAGTCTGTCGTCTAGTCTACAACTATTTTCATGTTGATAGGAAACAGCTATTTAGTACTGATTCACTGATTAGTCATTTGAATTTAAAGCAAACCTTAGAAGGCATAATATCATTATCATATTTAATAATCATTATGCAGACTAAAAACTAATTGGAGCATATGATCACCCACAAATCTGTTGTAAATTTCGTCATGCTATCGAACACGCGTTGACACTAAACTTGAAACTGGCAATAAGTGCCGCGCGCGCGTCGTCTGCGCAGCGTCACTGTGACAGCCATGATGGTGGCAGATTGTAACTAAATTGTTTCTTGATTGTAACATTATATAAACAGGTTGCTCTCATCGTATCTAAAAATAAGTCAATATTACATATGTTAGGCTCTTCTGCTTCGCTATTTCAGTGCGGTATGCCACCGCTTTAAGTAGGTACTTACTTTAGGTAAATGTGGAAAAGACCGTGTATAAGGCAAGACCGCCTACAAGGTCGTTGGTTGATTTTAATTCTTGCGTTTGTATACACATACTCCACTTACAGAAGGTCGGTAGAGAAGCTCTTCTTTCTGACTGTGTCTGAGCGACGTACAATACATACGACGTACAATAATAAGAGTATGACGGTTTTCCCTGCAATTTTTTTATATATTCCGGTCTTCTCCACATTGTCCTTGTATTAAAAATATACATACATATTAATAAACATTTTTGAAATCAAACGAAGGAATGACGATATTATTATGTCATTCTTACTGATAGATATTGGAATAAAACGATAGATCAAAAAAAGTGTCCTTGCAAATACTTACCTACTTAAAGTTAATGTAACAGTTTTAAATGATTCACGGTTAGTTTCAATAGACTTATATCGATTGATTTTCGGGAGCTCAAAAACAATGCAACAGGTATTCAGTAATCACGGTCCATATCCATGCAATATTAGTACTACCATGCAATATTAGTATATTCATAGCAATCAAATAAAATCTTTTAAATTCAGTTAAAACGTTATCAACCATTTATTATAATTATTATTAAATAATCAAATTACGTTTTTAATTTAGTACTTATAACTAGACTCAATGCTTGACCAGGTGGTCATTCACATTGCTTGTTCTTTTCAACTATTAATAAATATTGATGGTGCTAATTAATGGTTTAGTGTTAAGTGGGTACAGGGGAATTACCTTATAAACAAGACCAAATTTCCCATAGTATTTAAAAACAAATTACTTGGGATGTATTTACGTTATAACAAATTGTCTCTCAACAGGGCCATCTGTTCTTTAAAGTCGCCTATTCATATGTGTGACGGTTCATTAAAATCGGATTAGTAATTTTAGCCCCACGTAACTAAGTGACAGACAGAAAATCTCAGAATTGATAGAAAACGTACTGTTTTTGTAATAAGTTAGCTATGTGGTTTTTGAAGTCGTAGAGAGGGATTTGGTGTAACTAAAGTAAGAATTAGTGGCATTTTAACTGAGAAAGCGAGACCGCCTGTTGTCTTCCTCTACATTTAATCAATTGTTCTTTCTTTTGTATGTTTTTACTGAGGTGTGCCAATAAAGAGTATTCTATCTATCTATGAATAGCATAAAAAAACGGGTTGCACTCCGGGAGTGCCGATAGAAGTGAAAACTCACCTCACTATGTTACCGACGCACGGTAACACGATACATACGTTTAGCGGAGGTATTCTATTTATTTATTATATATTATTATCATTCTCAAATAAGATCACACTTTTTCATTGACATGTTTATTTACATACTGCCATGACAACGTCAAATTATTTGAACATAGGTAGAGTCTGTGCGGAAAGAGAAGAGTCGTGGAATGTATGAAGCCCAATACATTCCACGAGTCTTCTCTTTCCGAACAGACTCTAAACAAAGTGTAAAAAGGTAAGTATAGGTTTTGAAAAGGAGTCCGCAACATAAATGTCAAATATCATTGAGTTTTTCCTTATTGATTTAAATGCCATCTAAATTATGAGTTGCCACCTTACAGGGCTTACGGTCACGTGATCGCCTTACGCTGTCTCGAGTTTATTATTTTTTCCCCACCTCAAAAAGTGCCCAGCGCCGCTAAAGAAGTTTTCACTTCAAAAATAGTCTATGCATAGTACGGTGGTGGCTTGTAGCTACGGTTACAATGATGATAAACACCATAAATAACTTGTTCATATTCATCCTGACATCCTGCGTATTATAAGTGGTCACTAAGAAACTTCCAAATTTACTACCTAACACTTACACTAAATAACGCCCAAAGGACAGGTTGCACAGGTTAAGACCTCGAGTTAAACAGCGACGCGTTGCGGAATAAATCAAGTGTAAATTTAAACCGTGGTGTAACTGGATAGAGTAACATCGTAAGCCCTTAAACGGGAGCAAATGGTGAATAACACAAACAAATGTAAGTTTTCTACTACAGGTTTTTGTTTAAGTTTAGAATAGAGATAATGATCGTATGGTAAGATTCTTGGTCTAAAAACTATGTTATCTTCACTCTCGTGATCATCAACCCATCTAAGTACAAGTAGTATTAAGATATGGTCACGCAAATTGGATTTCAAAAAGTAAAGACATCATAATTATGTGGCTACTCTTGGAATAAATATTAACAACGACAGTGAAATGTATTTAACGTCGCATAACGCGCATCTAGCTTAAAGCAAGCGTTTTAACTTTTGATTTATTCGACCATCGCTTAGCACCGGTAAATCCGTGATCACTTGACACTGCTTAAGTATCTACCGTTTTAGTGCATGGTGATAATGGACCATTAGTTAACAGTTTTGTGACATTTGCTTGTTAAATTTACAAATGCATTTAAGTACGGTACCTATGTATATAGTATTCCGTGAACGAAAAATTGGATTGAACAGATTATATTGTAGGTACTCTAAAAAACCATAGAAAACGATTTATTTCGTATTAATATTGCGATTTATTATTTAATTAATTTAAAACGTGAATACCTATAATTACACTGCGAAACCGTGCGACAAGAATTCTCAGTGCTTATATTACGAGTAGTTATATATTTTGCTGGTTACCTATAGATTTATCAATTGCAGATGCAAAACTTTTAATTATAAGACACAGTTTTAAATTACGAGCATATAAATTAATTAGGATTAGTATGACCGAATGGTGACACATTACTATCAAACTTAGTATTTTTAACTTTCTCTTGGGGTACTCTTGAAAAGGCGCTAAGATATGGGAATCAAAATTATCGTAGTCCATAGGCCCATTTCACAAAACGTAAATACACAGCATTTAGCAATACTTAAAATTTCCAGCTCGCATAGTTATGAACGCTAAGCCGACTGAATAGAAATTGTTTTACTTATTTGGAAAATTTATTTCTCTATTCATTACCTATTTACTAGCACAACGAGTGCCAAAGTTTTCAATGAGCTCAAAATATTTGTAATATTCTGGGTACTTGTTAAGCACGCCTTCGAGAGTTATAAACAAGTTATTGTTATTTATTTAATAAATTTTGAATAAACACTAAAATATACTGAAGTATTTTATCGTGAGACTTGGTATAGTTATTTACGATATAAGTGCGGAAAGTAGGAAACTTGCAACGAGTATCGTATAACAACAACGTTACCTACATAATAATATGTACGTTTTACAGTACAAATGGCCCATAAAATTTTCCACATAGGCACGGAAAGTGCTTATTCCCACACTAGCGCCTGAAAGTAGTACCATATTTACCGTAAAAAATATTTGTGTACTTTAAAATGAAAGATACTGAAAGTAAACTAGAAAATACCTAACTCATTTCATAGAACAAATTCAAGTTGACTATTGATACATTATTGTTTTATTATGACGAAATGTTTAATAATCTATTCCCAATATTAGATTAACTTTCATCGCCACGCTCCGGTTACGGAACCCTCGAGACCGCATAATATTATATTTGCCTCCACCACAGAACCGTTTGCTACTAACTAGAGAAGTAGTGACGTCGAGATGTCGATAGAAGAACAAGTTGTTAAAAATCTTGAAATAATTTATTTATTTTTAAACGTATGTTACATTTCAGCGTATTATAATTAGTAAGACTTTTGGCTTCGTTATTTATTAAATTTTAAATCGTGCATAAAACATTTACACTTACAACTAGCACTTATTGTAAAGGAAGTACCTAGAGGTACGAGTATACCACTTATTACAGGCGGTTGGTAAATAAGTTGCGTGATGATTTTTTTTAAAGAAGATAAGTACTTAAAATACTAAAGATAGTTTAAAATAATACAAACCAAACCTTTAACCAGACCCTGGCTGTGAACATAGGTTATTACTTCTTACTAACTGCCACGTGTAATGTAATATCTAATTTAAAAAAATATCACGATAATATTTTAATTCCTTTGAATATTCGCCCAGTGGCCACATAACCTGAGCATATTAAAAATAAAATTCTGTCAATATCCTGTTACCTAAGAATTATGTTGACACTGAAGTATCGATAGAAGGTCTTTACTATAAAGTAAGAGGATGCATAGATTTGATCCGCACGCGTCTGCCGGTTGTAATGCAGTATTATTGTGTTTATGGCCGGCTTTAGACCACCGTCGGTAAAAACTGCTCCATTGTTATCTTTACACGATTTTTACAATAAATAATGTGATGGTCCTAATTATTTATAAACTTATAATAGTTATATGGAGGCTTTTACCCAGCAGTGGGACACTCTAGGCTCATATAAATAAATAAACAGTTATAATGGTTAATTTACGAACCCAGCTGACAAATATCATTTATTTTAGGTGCATATTTATTACTAATACCTACACACATTATCTTTTATTTAAATATTACGCCTCTGAATCTCCACATTAAGAAGAAGGTACGTATTAGTTACAGATTACTTTCCACAAAGGTCGTGGTCGCTCGGTAGGGTACCCAGAAGGCTGGGTGAATTTATGTAATTTATATGAAAATATAAACATACCGTTAACAGAGTAATAAACTGTCTGTAAATGTTGATAAATTCACACTAGCCGAAAATAGGTTAATATATTTTTACTCGACGACAACCATGATTTACATTAAAACAAAACATAGTTATCAATTGACATAGTAACAGCACACGATAACAGGCTGTATAATTTGATTACTTACACGTATAAAATGTACAATTAATAAAATATCTACTGGCACGGTTTCCTCCGATAACGTCTATAATTTACATTTTATTTGTATTTAGTTCATTTTAATTTAAGGGATAGTAAGGAATATTTTATAATAACTGTTTATATTGATTTTTGGTCGGCTATCTAGGTATAGCTCTCGTGAGAGCATTGCCAGATTCTGCGACTTTGTTTAAGTATGACTCGTTAAACTGCTTCAATTCCCCTCCTCTCCCCCTTAGTACATTCTTAATAAAGCCAAGCCAAGCCAAGAGCCAAATTTCATACAAATCAAATTAACCATTTTTCGTGATGGAGAAACTAAAATCCAAATATGAAAACATTTTGTATGTTTATAATATTAATAGGATTACGAATCTGTCAAACATGAGCTGTTTAACAGAGGTTTAAGACAACCTTGACATTAATTTCAATACTTTTAATACTTTACTATAATAAATGAACCAAAAATGTAAACTGACCACAAAAATAGGATAAATATGTTATTAACGTACGTCCTCTTAAACATAAATTCAATATACCTAACGCTCTATGTCCTTATCAGTTTCACATGCGTAGTAAGTAGTAGCGGTTGTAAAATTATCTCGCTGGGCCATAGCATGTATGTATACATAATAAATGTGTTGTGTTTATAAGTATCATGGTTCAGTAGCATCGCCGTAATGGGTCATTTCGCTACTAAAACACAGTGATTACTACGTTTTATTTAACAACTTGTAAAATAAAGTCGCAATATCTATCCCATTTAAGTATGGATTGTATGCATAGTCACGTATACAGCTGTTGTTTATTTTTTCTGCAGTTTAACAACTTATCTTGATTCTTCTAAAATACACAGCTTATATAATCAATTAGTTACGGTAAAATAATAAATAGGTACATAGTTAAACTAAAGCATTTAAAATAAAATATAAATAGCTGTATTAATAGACAATTACGCAACAAGCAGGAAAACAATAAACGGCTGCGCATAATTAAACAATTAATTATAAATCTAGAAATGAATTTTATGTTCTGTTAATCATAGCGTTTAAATAAAACGTGGCTCAATTTTGATTTCATAAATGCCATAATCTAAGTCATTATAAAACGTGGCCGTTTTCTTTATCATAAAACTTGTCTATAACACCGGTCTAGTAATATTAAAAGTAAAGATGGCCGAAGCCAGCTCACCCGCATAAACTCCTATTGAATGATGTAAATTCTGATATCAAACAGGTAGGTACTATAAGATACTAGTTATACTAAGGCAATCATTTGAAACCCATACAGAACAGTGATAAATTCATTATTAATGACGCGGTGTGTGTTAGTCGAAGTTTAGTTTAAAACATACTTACCTATAGATTTAATTTATTAGTTGCCCCTATTACACAGATAATTCAGTGAAAATCTATTAAACGAGTTTCGTAGCCTCTGTAGCCTTCATCACAAGAAGAGCAACTGCGAGTGCCTATAAAAAAATATTTTTTTCTTCATGGATCTTTGTTTTTTTGTCTTATTCTTAATGAATGCATACCTACTATCAGTTTAATTACGAATTTAATAAGAAAGAGATTTCATTGAGAGACATTTCAGTACATTGCATTCAAACCTTTTTTTATGCAATATTAAATAATATCATTACTACATGAACCATGCAAGTAGTTTAGAATAGTAAATACCAACTTTCCCACAGCAATATGAACTGATTTGCGATATTATGTTTGCTGATAGCAACACATAGCGATGAGGGGATAGCAAACACTTCTGGTTTTATTAAAATGTTTTAAAGTTATCAAATGTTTCATCATAATAAACAGTGGGGAGTTTTGATTATGATGATAGAAAAATCTAACAGTTTCTTTTAGGTTTTTTCATTCCGATAGGAGAGCGATAGAGCTATCCTGAATATTTACGGCACAATCTATGTTTTTAGCCTTTACATAAAGACCTAAAATACCTTTCACTTTGATTGTTTTTCTTTTAAATAATCTGTAATTTATCTAATTTTCATAATCACTTATTTCGTATCATCTGAACAGGATTTTTTTGAAATCAACCGCTGTTTGTGTTAATTCGAGCTACACCAATGAGCGAATCGCTCGTTGCTTGCAGGAACTGCGTTTTGAAACTAGTTTAGCACGCTAGGTGACCTAAATCAAAGTGACATAGTCTATCAAATACATAATTCTAGCTCGTCAGGACGCTAAGAGCTAGCTTCGGGGAGCTGCTACTGTCCAACACTTCTAATCAAGTATCAAGCGAAGAGCGGTTAAATATATGAATTATCGTTTAAATCGAAGTTTGTACAAACAGAAACGGTTCAAAACATTTAGTGCGAGCATGTCAAATCCAAGCATTGTTCTTCGTATTAATTCTGCGGAAACTGGAAACTATAAATGTATTTAAAATAACAGTTAAAAGGGGAAATAAGAAACCAAATAGTGCGTGCGCGATACGTTCTGGCTGTTTTTAGTTTGACGCTTTTACTCGTAAAAAACGCAGATACCTACATACTCGTAAAACGCTGTAATATCTTGCCTTGTGGCTAGTTGAGGCTTTACTATTATGTACTTACTATGTTATAGCGTATACACACATGAACTTTTGCAGGCGGGGAACAGCAGAAGCGGTTCTAGAACCGGTTTATAGAATACTGCACGTTGACTCCGAGCACAGGGCCAATGGAGCCAAATTTAAATATATATTCTTATTTACGTCACTCGTTAGTAGTAGTAAGTAATATAGCATAAGAAACAAATAACAGAATGTAGGTAGGTACTTTTGTGGTTGCCGAATTTGCATACCGTACCTACCTACTCATAAATATTATGCGTATTAAGTAGATGAAATTCGTGATCTTTCGGAAAATAGAAAAATATATACCTACGTGCATAAAGCATTTTGTACTTCGTGTATAAGCAGACTACTCTCAAGATTACCTAAGTACGTAAATATTTCATGGGACCATAATATGATAGTCACTTTCGTAAAATATTTTCATAAGCTAATTGTTTGGATCGGGTTGCCGAATGGAGACCAGGCTCCTGATTTTCTGGCTCCTGAGCGTCTGATTTTCGAAATTTATGTTTGGTACTAAGCATCTCCGCGTTTTTCTTGTTCGCTCGCTAGATTTTGCTGTGAGGCGTCTTTATTACTTCTTGTCCTCAGATAGTATCGCCGCGCCTGCGCGCTGCAATCACTTACTATAACTATATTGTGGCCTGGGTTTCCTGGTCGAAATAATGCTGTGTTTTCTTTTGTCAAACGAGCATTAGAGCTCTTAATAATGAAGCCAAAAGCGGCATGAAAGAAATCCAATATATTACCTATTCTTTAGAATATCAACAAATTGGCTTCTGCCAATATTCAAATTAATTATCTCATATTATTTATTCAAATTTGCTCTTCTACCGCCAAGTATATTCACCTACGTATGGTCAACTGCAATTACATGGCTGATTTAACTTTCCTCATAATAACTAATAGCCTGATATAAATAAAACTTACTATGATAATAAAAATAAGTCACAAACGGCTGACTAATTAACAGCGTAAAATATCGTATTGAATTTTTTTGCGTAATATCAGTAATTCAGTAGGCTTGTCAGAATAAAAGTTAATACATAAATCACGATCCAACTTTCTTTACAATACTACCTCCTACTTGAGTTTGAAACTACTCGCCAAGACCAGAAGCCAGGCTACAGTTTATGGAGAGTTAGCTGAACGTATTGGCTGATTGTCCAGTCGGCCCTGTTATTAGTGGCCATTGATGGAAACCTCTGGATGTTGTTGACGGGGAATAAAACCCTCGAACGACACACTTTATTGGCCACTGTGCTGTGAATTTGTATGAATTCTTCGTTTTCGTAAGTACAAGAGAGCTTCAAGAACATAAATTAGCCAAGCCGAAGTAGCAATTTTACGGTTACAGGTTTATGCTGTAAAATAAATACACAATAATGTAGGTATTTTATTGATAAAAGAAGCAATATTAAATTTAATAGAGTCCATATAGTTTAACTCCTTTTCTTTTTGACAGTTTTTTAGTTAAACTACAAGTAAGTAAGTATTTAATTGCTTGTTTGATGTTTTTCGAGGATTAAATTTAAAGCAATATACTACACTCGTAATTAATATCATGATATACAATATTAAGAGCAACTCTCGATTAGTTAAACATAATTACTCCACATAAATCTTTAAAAAATCACTGACTTTCGTCATTTACGAACATTATAATTTTAATCTTCTATACATAAATTACTGTTCAGTCGTTAAATATCAGTTCTAGGGATTGCATTGACATAAAGCTAAACTACAAGGTTATATTTGCTCTCAATCATGTACTCAGAGACCTTAACAACTTAACCGTTGGGTATGTTTTGGTCACTAGCAGTGTTATTACTTACTTTGTGACTTGCCCTTGCGCAACTTCAGCACGAGCCAACGGTAGGAGTATTCTGTTCCATATTTGAATTTGTTTAAAATAGATTATTAACGCTTCTCTTATGGTCTGAACGGGTTTCAAGTTTGGATATTTTGGTCTGCATTTAATTGTTAAATCTGTGATTTATATTCAGATTTCCTAATCTTGTTATACTTGGTCAGTTTTAGGCTAGAGCAGGTCTATAATTAATAGAAGAGTTAGATTTCCAGCACCTACTTTCTGATTAGATTAGCGTTAAAAGCCCCCTTTAATACTCAACATATGAAACAAAAACAAGTCCATCAAATGGTTCGCTAATACTTAAGTACATTAAAAATGATAAAAAATATCCCGCGACTGCAAAACACAAAATATAATCATTTGAGCATCATGCAAACATTAGAAAATTAAAATAAGCTTTATCTCAATTTGTGGAAATACAGTATTAAGTATACATAAGTTTTAAAGGCAAAATCTAGAACATATTTAAATTTTAATCTGTACCAAGACCCGACGCCGCGGGCCAATACTGTAACAAACAATACCTAATTGTCTAACGAGCGAATTTACGACAATCACAAAGCCGCTATTGTTAAATTGCCTAGTTCAGTAGCGTATTTTGTTGTAAACACAGGTCCTTGTTAAATAAACTAGTTATAATAAGAGCATTTATAACTTATTATCGATGTCTAATTGTGTTCACGTTAGCAGCAACGTGATTATTGAAAGATTAATGTCTTATTGCAATTAATCAAAGGGGGTTTTTTGTTGACAAGGCCCTTCACTGTAACATTTCGTACATACATATAGGTACTAAAATTATTCATGTAAATGTGTACCTGTTACATTGTATTTTTGTACTTGATTCTTACACATAAGTTTAACCTACCTACCTAGGTACCTATAAGTACGCCAACATTACTTTCATGCATGTAGTTTTAAGAGATAGGTACTGCTTAATTGTCGTGACACTGTGAAATCTAGTTACTTAAAATTATAGGTCCTTAACTATCTACCTGTATTACGTATACTTCACTTTATTATCAATTTATCATATTTTGTCTGAAATCAGCTAAATTTACCAAACCGAGCATTGAGTAATCATCGACCGAACTTTAATTACAATGAACACTCCATCGAAGTGCAATTTATAAAGCTTTCAGTTGCGTATTTATAAATGGCGGTGTTAAAGCTAATTAAAGCTGGACTGGCTGGTCGTCCATCTACTGCGACCTACTTGTGTAGGCACTGTAGGCAGTAGACACACTGACTTTTAGAACGGCAAGTCTCCGAACTCCGAAGTAATTAGCAAACTGATCTTACAATCTTACAATGAACAAATTGCATGAAATCCACTTCCAAGAAGAACTTAGAGAAGACATGAATTTACATGTCTAAAGTAACATTTGACATGTGGAAAGTAAACAAAGTTGTTCTTCATTATCAGAAGAAAAGCTTATAATTATGCTTATTTTTACAAATATTTAAGGAAACATAAAAAATAAATAAAAAATACGATTACGACTACTAGCTATTTAATCCTAGAACGTTCAGCTGAGGTGTTCGGTCTAACAGACACAATGACGTTGTCAAGGTTTTTTAATATAAATTATTAGCCGTTAAAGCTAAAATATTTTTGTTTGTTGTATAATGTTGCTTACAGGCTACGGTGGTATTTCACCACAAGAGCAGGTGCTACGGATTTCGTAAATCGCAATGTTCGCCCGCGGATGCAAAGCGTCAGTGCGTTTATTATAATAATCGCATAATTTACTCATAGATCAGCCGCAGAGGTGCCGGGTTGGACTGACAGGGTTTGATTTCACTTGCTTATCATGAATATCGTTTGAAGACCGCCGTTTACGCAGGATAAAATCACTTAGCTACACCAAACGACTAGTTTACGTCAATGTGGTATACTTAAAGGGAAATTTAATTATAAATTAAGTATAAGCCAAATGCAGTGGGTGCAAAGTCCGATACGTACCGGGTTTTTTTTAATTTACGTACTAAAGGAGTATTTTCAATAGGTCCTGTCTGATTTGGATGGTTAGATGGCATTGAAATTAGGATGCCACGGTAGACTGGGCTCCTTTAAGATGCATCTATTAACTTGTCAAATCCCACGATATGACGTCACCATAAGCGTTCTGGCTCATATATGAGCCGTGGGAGCTGACAGATTAAAACGCTAGGAGGAGAAGCCGGTACATGTAATTCAGAGAAACATTGCTTTCTATAGGTACCTACCTACTTGTTAATACTGTCGCGTGTCGTCACTAAATTTGGCGAATTCAAACGGAATAATATTGGTATGGGTAGGTCTTTTAATTTATAGATCTTCTGCATTTTAGTGAAGTAGCTAGTCGAATCTGTGTTCCCCTTCAATTGCCAAAGCAATTACGGGCTACGAGTTTTGTTAAATGTATCAATGAATACCAAACAGTGAATGGACAGTTACGACAAAAATATATTGAATAAACCCGAGTCCAGTCCCGAACCCCAACCTGCAGAGCCAGTCTGCCTACGCGTGGTCTGTGCCCAAAGCGTGGGTGCAACACCTTGCACCAAGCCAATGCTAACTACTTGGGCTTTCCGATTACTTGGTCCTTCGGTGTAAACAAGGCTTATACATATAAGTCATTGTAAATTATTCAACAAAGATTAATAATAATAAAAAAACATTGTAAATTAATATTTTATAAGATAGTAGTCTTCGTATAAGAAAAGAAGATGTTATATGTTATACCATGAAAATTCGCATGAACAAAAAAAAATATTATAGAGGAGCATATTTATCACCGTATTGAAACCGTTTAGCAATAAAAGTAATCCAATTCACCAAATAAAACAGTGTTATCCAATACATACAAATAAGAGTTGGAAATAAAAAATTTGGTAAGTATAAAAAATTATATAAGTACTATATATACGATTATATTTTTGGTTTAGAATTAAACTGTACATTTTCGTAAATCATAATGGATCTCACAATCCTTTATGTTTGGATAATTAATGGAATAAGATAAAGTTTTATCATAATTATATTATAATAATCTGGACTAATAAGACATATTTAGGAGACTTTTCCTCTCCTAAGGGGGCAAATTGGGGGTTAAAATCAGTACGCGCGGAATACTGAGTGACCAAGTGGGAGGATGGGGATAAAATCGTGGACTGAGGCTAGTGCATTAATAATTCTAGGATCCAAGTCATTTATAAAATTACCATTATACCGTAAACGACATGACGCTACTTAAATAACAAATGATAATCAAATCATTACACCGCAAACTGTGTTATTTCGCAAAACTAATAGCGATGATCGTTGAAAAATGATTCATAATGCGCTCGTTCTTGACCCAGATCCTGCGCGTACGCATGCGCGCTGCACTAGGAAATCATTCGATGATTTTTCCTGTTATGATAATGATTTTACTATCAAGGATCACGCAGCTGGTAACAGTTTATGTAACCTGAATTTAAAAAACAGTGTCACATAATTATGGCAGTTAACTTAGGTACCTATATATACGTTGAAAAACATATGAACATCATAAGAAGTTCATAGGCAAAATTTGTAATCTTGTGATTCATAATCTACCGAAAGTGCTTTCAGTCAACATTCCATTAGTCGTTCTAATATATACATTCAGTAAAACAACAAAATTTAATATCTATAGTATGAAATTTTAAGCTGGCGTAGCTCCCTGCACTCATTAGCTTAAATTGTCGAAATGTAACACAGCTAAAATCCTTTAAGATACTTAAAACTACTTAAATCACGTGAGAATCAGGTCAATTTAACGGTACACCCCGTAACTGTCCACATAACAATTAGGTATTCCATTCCTAGAGCCCTGAACATGACCAGTACGTGCCTAGGGTATCCTAGGTCTGCTAGGTTGTTATGAATTCGTGATTATGTCACGAACAGTCTTAGTTCACGCTTATGCTATTTACTTGCCAATGACAGTGGTTAATTCGATTGACCTATTTAAAGTGTTGTTGGATACAATTCAACTTAGCATCTCATTTCAAAGTAACACCTTTGCGTCTGCAAAGGAACGTTTTATTGAGTTAAAAATTTATATTCTTTGATGGGTTATTATTGTGTTTAAGGACCCATTTATTTTCTGGAACATGAAGTTACGACAAGAAGAGTAACGAAGGAGAAAATAGTAGAATTACGAGGACTGTTGCATAAAAATTGAGTCTACAATTTTTCATACACAATGTTGATGTCAATTTTGTGACGGTCCTTACGACATGTAAGTATTATGTGAAAATGCGTCACAGAACTGTCCAAGTTTTCTCGTTTTTTAAAATCAAATAGTCCTCCTGATTATGAGTAGTACCCATAATACAGTAATACCCAAAAGATGATAATATTTCGAATAATATATAAGTCAACAACACAGGTTTCCAGTGTGTAGCTTATGAAGTTATACATATTTTAAAAATTGCAGGTAAAGAAGTCTTTAAGTACCGTTAGCTACTTTTCTCTATTTTCTAGTCAGTAGATTGGACCTTTATAACACGTGGTACGTATTGTTATCCATAGACAACTTTCACGTTCGTTATTAGAGAACACGCATGTAGAGGTAACAAACGGCTGTAATTCGAACCATTATATTCAGATCGCCGCCGCACGCGTCATTACTTCAAATTGATAAATAATTGTAATGCACCATGGTAGGTTCATGTATCATACACTCGATATTGCTTATCTACAAAGTTTTATAAGTATATGTGATTGTGGCGAGTTTTATAACATTAATGTAGTATAACGTACCTACCTATAACATAATAATATTAATAATGAATTTGAAATAACATAATATGATTGGTAATAAATACGGAGAATCTATTTTAGAAAATCTATTTTATGGTCGACAAGTTCAAACACAACCGATACCTACATACATACATAGTGCAGTGCACATTTGATAGTGCAGTGACATGGACAATACTATTTCTTTTATCATTAAATGTGACAAAATGGTCTGTAATATATGACGGTATGTTTACCGTTTTTGGAACAGTGATCACATGCGTTATCTTACAGTGCAATAAGTCGAGTTTCTTTGCAAACTTCTTGAGTCTAAAAAGTATAAGTATGTATTGTGTAAGTTGCATCCGCCCAATGCCAAATTGTATTTAGGTTGCCTGATTTTGACCCCTTTTCACTATAGTAAGCCATAGAGTGTTTTAAGATCTGTTCAAAACATTATTGAATCCCTACCAAGCTGGCAACATAAGCCAGTATTGACTCTGTCTTGGAAAGACGGTTAAAAAACCCGACAAGCCATGATTAGATAATGATGCCTTTGTCATTAGATATCGGAGGCAAAAAGTGTCGGTGCTGCTCAGGTAGCGTTTAGGGTTGTCAATGCTATACCAATAAGCGATTTATTTATCATCAAACTGTGCCTAAAAACAATTAGTTACAATAATTTTGGGACTATAGGAAACATGTACCTAGTGTACCTACTCATATTTACCGAAATATAACTACCCAGATTAGCTGCAGAAGGTACTCTATGATTATCTTACATTACAATAACAGTAACCTAACTTACCTAACTATTTAGTTCAAGTAGAGAAACACTACTAATAGTAATTTTTCAGTTAATTTTGTATAGTAACGGAATACCCAATTTCATATTTCAAATAGGATGATTTATCACACACGCTATCGCATTCAGTATGGATCACACGAAATCCAATAACAGAGGACGTCTAGTGCTACCGACTTGACCCCCTTGTATGTTTAGCGGAACATATTACATACCTAGTTTCGGAATAATCATCTTCCATTATCTTCTGCACGATGTCGAATTTACGGGAATATAAATCTACGTAAATACATCCTTATTACATAATCATATAGCATTTTATTTATAAGGTAATTGCTGTTTGAAAAAAAGTTTGCTTTTTTAAAAGCAAACTTTTTTTCAAACAGCAAATACCTTGGAGTCGAAAACTCTTTATATAAAACGTCAAAAAATTCAGAAAGTTTTAATTTAGTGCTCAGTATATTATACTGAGCACTAAATTAAAACTTTCTGAATTTTTTGACGTTTTATATAAAGAGTTTTCGACTCCAAAAATTAATATTAGACGACACTGTTTGCCTTAAGTGGCAACCCTGTTTGCCTGGGCGCAGAGGCATGGGTTCAGAAGCGAGTCACGAGTCGGATCGCCGATAGCGAACGCATAGAACAGTAGCTGCATGTAATTGTGCCGCTGACCGGGCCTTTGTGGGTCAAGCTTATTTCAAGCTTTTGTGTTTTTGCGTCGCTTTGTTTGGTTAAAAAAATTGATGATTACGTTTTCATCTGAATTCATTTTGTTTTTTTCTGAGCTTTGTGGATGAAAATTATTTCAAGTTTAAATGATAAGGAATTTGAAATAAGTAGGTACATAATTATTGATAATATTTTGGCCGGACTTTAATCATATTTGTACCTACTTAGATTACTTAGATGAAAGATACGATTTAGATACTATATGTATTACCAAGGCTTATATACCAGTTATACCTTATACTTGTAAAATGTGTTAAGTACCTTCAGTGGCGTGCGTAGTTGTATATTACATTATAGGTAGGTAATGAAACATTAGGAAAATCTACACATTACATAGTATGATATTGTAAAATAATCTCTAGTAACCTAAAGTAATGGTCTATTCACCAGCGGAAATATTAACTAGTATTTTCTGAGAAAACCCTTTGAAATTAATACGTTACATAGCTTTTTAAATCAATAATGATTTAAGTATAATGCCTAACAGCACTAAATTGCCTAGAATTGCTAACTAATACACGTAGCACGTTAAGCAAACGCTCAAGGTCTGCCCTTTGTCAGTGCGCATGAGTGGAGAACTAACAGATTTGTGGCATTGGCAACGTCAGAGAGCATATATATAATTACTATAATACTTCATTACCTACAGTAAATTAACGTGTAACCTTTTAAGAGCAGAATAAGATTGTCCTATTCGAAATGATCAACAATCCATTTTTACTCCTAGTTACAATTTGATGTTGTATTTGACTAAGTTCTACAACAGAAAAACTTTTTTTTTACTATACCCATTATTATATAGTTATATCAGGACTTTGATATTCTCAATCAACAGCCTACATTTATACGTTCAACTGGTAGTCACAGACCTCCCCTCATTGCAGAAGAAGGTTTAGGCTTGAGTTCCCACCCTATAGTACCTACCCACGGATTGGGGATTCTGGGGAAGAGCCCCATTCTTATGGACTTAGAAACAATTTAGGAATAGTAACTTTGAATAGGTTATACCTAAGTATTGTAAAGAATCTAATTTATAACTAGTTTGCTAGGATCATTTGTAATAGTAATGCAATTAGTAATTGTCAATTACAATGAGGTCGGTATACGGATTGCACTAATAACTCGTATGTTGCCCGCAGCAGAATAGCTATTATAAGTTCGTCACCTACAGACAGACAGACGCGTTATAAATAAACAAACGTGTTGGTATCGCGTTACACGCGATAGCATCGCCCAACAGTGGGCCCACACAAACCTGGCGTTTCTTCAACAGCTAATTGCCGACAAATTGAACGTTTACAGCCGATGTTGTGCACGGATTTTGGTACAATTGATAAGAAAAACGCGATAATTTCGTGAACAAAAAATCGTAACTGGATCATTTGCTTTATTGTACCTTTGTCTAATTTTTTCTTAACATTCTCAGTTTCGTAACGAAAATTAACCATACAAAAATGCAAATTTGTATAGGTAGCTATAACATTCGTAACGAAACTGAGAAAATTAAGAAAAGATGAGATTAAGTTTTCTTAATTTTCTCAGTTTCGTTTCGAATGTTAGCTATACGCATTTTTGTATGGTTAATTTTCGTTACGAAACTGAGAATGTTAAGAAAAAATTTGACAAAGGTACAATAAATTAAGAAAACTTAATCTCATCTTTTCTTAATTTTCTCAGTTTCGTTACGAATGTTATAGCTACCTATACAAATTTGCATATTTGTATGGTTAATTTTCGTTACGAAACTGAGAATGTTAAGAAAGAATTTGACAAAGGTACAATAAATTTGCAAATTACCCAACTACGAGTACAATCCCACTAATAGCTATTATTTTCTGTGTATGTAATAAAAAAATAATTTGGCATTTCATAAGTTTGAATAATGTTCTTATACTGGTTTAAAAAATCTACCAAAATGGCCAAATACTCGTACGCCGGTACGAGTATTTGGCCATTTTGGTAGATTTTTTTAATACACAATTAAACCCCCCATTCCACTACCATAATTTCTAAAATTATATTTAAATTTTAATTAAACTTTCAACAGTAGTTAGTTCATTCTTTTTTAAAGCATATCCGCTGCCGCATATAACTTGTCCAGCTGCGATAATATAGCTTAACAGACGGTCCCTTTGAGACAGCCCTTGGAACTTGACACCGGTTAGTTGAACTTGCAGTATCAGCCCTAATTACTGTTACTTATATCTAGTGCCTTTAAACAGCATTCTGACGTAGCTATTCACTCACTTGGCTAAATTTAAGACGCTTCTAATATCTGGTTTGTTAATTAAATAATTGTGGAATTCCTTTTATCTTGCCGCTGTTATTATATTGACGAAGTAGCTGAAGATATATTTTGTATCTTGTTATGTTTTTGTCTGTTAGCTTTTGAGTAAGTACTTTAATGAATTAGGTATTTCCGAGAAAAATTCTTAAGGTTATTATACTTGGTCAACCAGATCTTGACAGTAGAAAAAGGCGGCAAATTTGAAAAATGTAGGCGCAAGGGGATATCGTCCCATAGAAAATTTGAATTTCGCGCCTTTTTTTACTGACAAGACAAGATTTGTTTGACCAGCTATATTATTATTATTTATTGTGAGCCTATTGTGTCCCACTGCTGGGCAAAGGCCTCCCCCCCACAGAAAACCGCCTATAGAAACCTAATATTGGTCATTTTGTTCGCGACGCAACTCACCAAACTGTGAGGTGCGGGAGGGGTACTCACGGCGTTGCGATTGGTCGTTTCAAATATGGCGCGATGTCACGCGCCAGCGTAGGGATGGGACACGTTCATTACGGGCAGTGGTACAGTGGTACAGTGATTTATTGTGGTAAAATTGTTATCAATTTAATTTAGGTACTTACAGTAAACTTATCTAAGAATATTATTGACTTATAATATTTTAGCAATGTAAAAATGTAGGTACACCTAAACATTTTACTTAAGATATTATGGCATTTATATTTAAAGTTGTTCCCGCATCTTGCATTTTAAATTTTAGAATTTTATATTATTTCCACTTAAAATCGCGATCTCTTTCGATCCTAATACGAGAAAAAATTGTCACCGAAAGTTCATACAATTTACTTTCCGTTTTGTTACGGTCATTATTTTACGGTCTATTAAAAACATAATGAAATGGGCCAAAAAATTAGGTAGGTACATTGTTTTTTTCTCAGTAAAAATGGAAATGGTTTGTTATTCTGAGTAGTGTCGCGGGTTCGAAACCTGGCTCGTACCAATGAGTTTTTCGGAACTTATGTACGAAATATCATTAGATATTTACTAGTCGCTTTTCGGTAAAGGAAAACATCGTGAGGAAACCAGACTAATCCCAATAAAGTTTACCCTCTGGGTTGGAAGGTCAGATAGCAGAAGCTTTCGTAAAAACTAGAGCCTACGCCAATTCTCGGGACTTCACAAACCAACACCGAGTTCCCTCACACTTCTTTGAAGTTCATCATCGGGTCCATCTCGTGACCTGAGAACTTCTCTCCTAGAGGATTCCAAAAAACCCACACAACATATGCCTATCACAAACCAACACCGAGTTCCCTCGCACTTCTTTGAAGTTCATCATCAGGGCCATCTCGTGACATGAGACCTAACTTCTCTCCTAGAGGATTCTAAAAAACCCACACAACATATGCCTATCACAAACCAACACCGAGTTCCGTCGCACTTCTTTGAAGTTCATCATGAGGCCTATCTGATGACATGAGACCTAACTGCGCACCTACGCAATTATAAAAAAAAATCACCCATTTCGTACTTTAATACTAGAACTCTATAATGATTATACTACTAGCAAAAAACGAAAATACGTATACCTACTTAATAAGATAAACTACCATTATAATAAAACTACGGATTAATTACATTATTATATTCAATTAAGAGTAAAATATAATCACAATTTTATATTTCTTAAAATGGTACAATACGGTACGAACGAAGGCACGAAGTCCGCACAACTGACGAAACCATCATCGTCGCATCCCTAATCGTTATGTGAAAGGGATAGCACATTGCATTTTCAAGTTAACGAAAAGGGACGGACATACTTCGCCCTGAGTTTTATGACCAGTATAAAATGAACCCCGCGGACAAGAAACAATTTTCAACGAAATAATGAATTTGACTTTCCCGTCGAAGATAATTCCATCTGTTTTGTAGGTAGAAGTCTAAGATGACTTACCACACCATATTACGCTGCAATATCCCATGATTTCCTCAAGAATTCAATATTTTACAATTTATTTTCTTAGACACGTGCACACTGCTAACAGGTCGTAAGCTTGGTCGCTACTGATCGGAGCGGCGCGCGTGCGATATTATATTTGACCTATGCACCATACGGGTGCTGACCGCGAGTCGCCCTATAAGCTCTGTCTATAGGGGTTGGTCTGTGCCTCCCCCCTCTTCTTCCAATTCATCCCGGTTTTGAGCTATATCTGGCCAGTCTCTCAAAAAGGAGTGTAACTGTAAAGCCTGAGTGGACGCTCGAAGCGGAGCGTTCGGCGGGGCGTGCAGCGTGGCGTCGAGCTCCCAAGGGTTTTGATACGTTTGCATTTGTTTAACATGCACGCCGCACGCCCCGCCCTGCTGCACGCCCAACTCGAGCGTCCACTCAGGCCTTACACTAAGTTATCCCGCCATCGCCGACGAGGTCTGCCGGATCCGCGGTGTGACTCGGGAAGGTTATAAATAAGATAACTCAACCAAAGGAATGGTATGACTGTGTTACCTTTACAAACACTAAAGACTACATTTGTCAAGGAAAGAAAGAGTTTTAAACTCAAATTAAATGGCACAATACCATGTTTGAGGTATACTAAATTTTGTGGTTACACAGCAAAAGCAATAAGTGCAATAACAACGCCGTAAAGCCCTTGACACACCGGCGGTGTTTAGCGAGTAATTGGCCACCTGCGTCCGCGGCGGATTTTATGTTTACGTACAATATAACCACAGACGTATAAATAAATAGATGTCGAACGTATGATTTGTTAGTAAATAAAACGTGCTAAATCTAAGTTGAGTGTGACCGAACCGAACCGAATTTATACTGTGTAAAAACATAAATATTGACCGATTAATGAATTGAACTCTACATTGTGTCCATACTGTATTTGCCGCTAAAACGATACATTCTAAATTACGATCACTGACGTAAACTGAAGTTCATCGAACGTCATCGACTCATCGACATCGTCAAAAAACACTACTTTCGTCTGCCCCCCTGTCACCGATTTTACGTCCAAATTATTTAAAGCCGAGCGCACACCAACCGCACCAGATGCGCACAAATTCCATTTTTTTAACGACTGGTGCAACACGTGCGCGCATTATTGTCTATGTAAATAAAATGTGGCATTAAACTTGGCTCGCGACGGATAGTGTAAACATACCCTTTTTTCTTGAAAGAAAGGTTTTCAAGGGTGTGGTAGCGTTATGTTACCCAAACTGGCAGCGAGGTGTCTGGCCGGTGTTAAAAACTTTTGACATGGTATACGGTATACCTAGTACTAGTACAATTACATGCCTTAGACGCTTTGATGACACACTGGGATGGAGGCCCTTTTGCCTGTTGCCTGAAGAGTGCGTGTTGCGTTTTCTTCAGTACAGGTGATCGTGGTATTTTTGGCCAAAGGATAACGGTACCTATGCTGAAACCTGCATTAAATGAGGAGATTTTGTTTTGTGTTAACTATTTATTGAAATTTGCTTAAATAAAGTATTAGATAAGTATATATCACTAACTTTATATATTTATACTAAATTCAACTAAATATTTAAATATATTTTATTTCAATCTACAAAGTAACGTATATTTATGAAGAACTTTCCCGCTAAATGTCAATATGTCATATCGATGTCGTCAGCAACCTTTGGAAGATATAGCGTGATATGCCAAAGTCTCGTGGCCCCATTATTGTATCCATTAAGTGGCATCTCCCGAAACTTCCTTATGTTTATCTTTAATTTAGGATTAGGATATACTCATACGTTTTGTAACGACACATTCGTTGAATTTCATACCAACGGGCTCAGCACGGTTCCATTTTTATCGACTATCACTATGCCCGTCACTTTCGCACTTACATACTTGTTAGAACGTGACAGGCATGGTGACAAATGATAAAAATGCGACCGTGCTACTAGGGCAGGTGTTCGATTGGGGAAAGTGCACAGTGCTCATTTTTTGTTAATAGCAGTAAAAAAAGATATCTTATTAACTGAATTTCCCGGCAACAGTTTTGTTTTTATTCCTACGTTCGAAATTCTAATACCAGTAATTATTTTTTGTAGGTAGTTTTATATGAATCTGAGAAATCATTTATTTGTTAGTAAATATACGTAAAATTATCTAAGTATGTAGTTCCTTTAGAAGAAACATTGCATAGTCCTGGATCTAAGTCATCTGTGTGAAATGGTACTAATAAAGTATTATTATAAGGATAGTTACAGTAGCCAGTGGAAACTGCGCAGCAGTGTTGGCCGAAAGTTAATGCGAATTGAAAATGTTGGCCATTAACCATTATAAATTTCCGACCAATCTCTATCCTCCCTTTTCTCTCTAAGATAGCTGAAGCGGTGGCTCACAAGCAACTGTCCCGTTTTATTCACTCCCATAACTTGTTGAGCCCCTTACAGTCAGGTTTCCGTCCTAGTCACAGCACTTGCACTGCGCTTCTTAAGGTGACGGAAGACATCAGACAGGGCATGGAGAACCAAATGGTCACGATACTTGTTTTAATAGATTTCTCCAACGCATTTAATACCGTTGACCATGATATCCTCCTTGCCCTGCTCAAGCATCTGAATGTGTCTCCGACAGCCCTTAACTGGTTCGCGACTTATCTGGGTGGTCGCCAACAAGCGGTTAGGCTTGACAAGTCTCTATCTGATTGGTGTGATCTTGCGACTGGCGTGCCTCAAGGCGGAATTTTGTCTCCGCTCCTTTTTTCCACTTTCATAAATTTTATCACTCCTGGCCTTCGTTGTTCCCACCACCTGTATGCCGACGATCTGCAGCTTTACGACCAGTGTGAAGTGACTAATATTTCGAGTTCGATTGATAGGCTCAATCTGGACCTATTGCACATCCAACAGTGGTCTGAGCAGTATGGCCTTTTTGTGAACCCGTCTAAGTGCCAAGCTATCGTTATTGGTAGTTCTCGACAGGTCGCCAGACTGGATTTTGACACTATTGCACCAGTAAACTTTAACGGTTCACCAATACTATTTAGTCACAGTGTTAAGGACCTAGGCATTATGCTCGACAGTTCGTTGGATTGGAGAGCGCAGGTTTCTGAGGTCAGCCGAAAAGTTATGGGTTCTCTTCATTCACTAAACAAGCTAAAGCACTTTTTGCCCATTAAGACTAAAATTCTCCTTATAAACACTCTAATTCTACCTATAATTGATTATGGTGATGTGTGTTATCCGGACCTATCTGAAGAACTTCTCAATAAGTTGTATCGCCTTCTCAATAACTGCATTCGTTTCATTTTTTGCCTGCGTAAGTACGATCATGTCTCTGCGTACCGCTCCCAGCTTGGCTGGCTTCCCATCCGTCAACGACGCAGTGTTCGCATGCTTTGCTCTCTATACTCTGTCCTAAACGATCCACTCTCTCCTGTATACCTCAAGTCCCTCTTTCAATACTACGGCGTTTCTCGCGACCGTCAGCTTCGCTCTTCTGGCAATATGTCTTTATCCATCCCTCCACATCGTACTGGCTTCATGTCAGATTCGTTCTGCGTGCAGGTAGCGCGCCTTTGGAACCGACTCCCCCTTAGTATTAAAAATGCCCCAAACAAGTTCGCTTTTAAGAAATCGGTACGTGCTTTCTTTGCTGCTAGAATGAAGGATTCCTAGTTTTAGTTATATAATTTATATATTTTATTGTATATATTTAAATTGTTAGGTATATGTATTTATATTATATGTATCGTGTATATTATGTGTGTAAATTTTTTTAAATTAGCTTTGCGGTTTATATTAAATTTTGTTAGTAGTAGTAGCAGTTGCACCGCCCACAATCTCTCTGCTTTGCCTTAAGGTTGACTGGTAGAGAATGCTTTTGGCATTAAGTCCGCCTTTTGTACGATAAGTTTTCTTTTGTGCAATAAAGTTTAAATAAATAAATAAATAAATAAATTGAACCTTATACCGTATCGGACGATTATAGTTTACGATTCAATTTATAATGGTTAATGGCCAGCATTTTCAATTTGCATTAACTTTCGGCCAACACTGCTGCGCAGCAAGTGTTATCTCTCTGAGCTTATACAATGTTTCAATGGCTGTTCGTAGCAATAACAATTTATGAGCCTCATACGTTATTTCCGTAAGTTGTTACAAACCGTCTGTTTCGTAATCAACGCTTAAATCCAATACTCTAAAGGAACTTATGTCGATTTTATACAAAATTAGCAAAACCGAATTATTAATTTAGTTAATTGTTTGATGAAGTCGTCCTAAACTTTTTGTCCTGCAGCTGAATTGCATGCACAAGGTTGTGGATTACAATGACTGACATAAGCTAAACAAAACATATCACAAAGAACATGCAGCACATTATCATATTGTATAAAATGCTAGATTATTGTATAAATGTAGGCTCGTAAATGTACAATAAATATCTTGGCCGGTAAGTTTCCACGAGCCGGCGTCGCGGCACGACTTCGAGCCACTTCGAGGCTTCTGACGTATGATGAGCTTACATTACACTAGTGATGTCATCATTTGTACTCGTAATAATATTTGTAATTAAGTATATTCCAAATAACAATAGTTAAACGAATGTTCATAGTTCCATCTCAATTAGACAAGTATTTAAAATTTCACTTAATAAGACTTAAAAGTGTAACAGCAAACATATATTAGTTTGACAGTTAAACTAAAAATATTAATATCACAAATCTCGAGGATACAACAAGTCCTTCGCAGTGCGTCCAGTGAAGCTGTGGAATGAGCTGCCTGTGTCGCTCAGGCAGGCACAATCGGTTGCGTCGTTCAAGGAGACGTTAAAGAAGCTATGGTTATCTGATTTGGCTGTTTAATTTGTCAATATTTCTATTGTATAGTTGCTTTATATTTTTCTAATTCTTTTCAATTTTTAGTGTATTTTCCCCAATCCTTTTTGTGTAATATATGTATGTATTTCCTATAAATTTTGTATGTATTTATATCCTTTATCTTTTTGGTAGGTACCTTGTTGTACATTTTGCTGCATTCGTCACCCTCTTTTCACTTTCTCCTCTCATCTACTCAAAGGTTAACTGGAAGAGATCCCTCATAGGGATAAGTTCGCCTTTGTACTTCTCACTACTTGTATGTTATTTTTAATATGTCTTTTTTGTACAATAAAGAGTTTACTACTACTACATTAAATATGTACTTGGGTATGTCTTTGTAACTTTTAAATTTATTTTTAGTGTGCCTGATATGAGTGACAGATTGACACATTAAAAAAATATATAATTTCTATCTAATTATATCGATATGGGTATCATGAATACACATCCCTATGCTTATCCACACGCAATCGACTTGGAACAGAAAACTTATCGATAAATACAGGGTGTATCATGAACGCAACAATTACATAGATGGGAAAGAAAATTATTGCCCTGGGGACCTACCTCGTTTCCTCTCCTTCGCACTTGATAGGATGAAGGGAGGTGGCCACAGTATTGACAAGATTACTAATAATTATGTGTACACTAGTTTTTAGAGTTGAGTAACTGTTTTGATCTGACCCATTAAAAAATAAATATCTTAATACTTTAACATTTTTATTTGTATAACTTGTATTGATATTTTTTTTCTGTTCCAGGTATTTACTATTAAACTATCACCAGCTTGGCAAGTTATGATTGTGTTACTTTACTGCAAAATTAGTAATCTTATAATATGATGGAAATATTTACAAAACAACAATATTTATGACCAGCGAATAAAAAATCATTAGTCGGTTGTTTTTGAACTGTTTTTTTTGATAAAATTCTGCGAGATTAGCGGCTAAACCACGTTAGAGCAAAAGGGATAGATTGTATACCTAAGCCACGCTTGTTACGCGATTTGTGCTAGCGTTCTACTCAGATAAATCATGTCATGTGCATGTTTATAAGACTTAATTTATAACATAGCGTACAAAATCCGTTTAAGGGATAAACATGATCTCAAGATCAAAAAACACATAATTACCTACACAATGCTTTCTGTCGTTAATATAACTCAAAATTCAAACAAATCTACGTAAAGACTTAATGATATAATCATCCAATATGTTTATCCTGACAGTTTTAGTTATTATATATTATTTAACATCAAAAACACTTAAGGTGAAAAGCGTTACAAAATCACATTAAATAAAATAACAACAAGTAGGTATATTTTTATTTTTATATGTATATTTAAAATAGCCCTATTAAGCATAGACATGTTTTGTTCGTTACTAACTTTCCCACATTCCAAAAATAATTCAATAGGCAATATTATTATAACATTAACTAACTCAAGGGCCATTGCAGCGAGTAGCCAAGACTTTGTTCCGCTAAGAGGCATCGATATAGACTCAAGTAGGTTCCCATGTTGCCCAAAATAGAAGACTGGAAGTAATAACATGTCAAAATGTGTTTTGATTTGTAAGTGGTTAAATTAGTAACTACTACCGTATTCGAACTTCAAGATATTCACAAGAGACGACACGTACTAGATCCATTCTAGATACGTTATAGTTTAGATTTCAACTAGTTCTCTTTTGCAGCGCAATTCGGGCAACCAATGTCACTTTTACTATAGATCGTGTTAGATATCTATTAGATGTGAATTAGATCTCTAAGTAATATCTTGTGGAAATCGTTCAAGAGTATCTCCAGAATCGCGGAGATGTCAAATTTGACAGGTTAGATCTTAAACATATCGTTATCGTATCTTGGAGATGTCTAAAAGATATCTAATAGATGTCTATTACAAAATCCGAATCGGGCCCATAGATTTTATTTGTATTTGTCGGGGCCTATTTGATTGTCGATTTTGGCTACTCAAATGTTTGTTGGTCACAGTGTTGAAGTTTTCAAGACGTATAAAATAATAATTAAATGGTTACTCACAGTTCGGAATAGAATACGTACATAAAGCTTATATTATTAGGTATATAATAATGAACTACAAATATTAATTTCGTTAATAATTATCTCATGATTAGATGTAGTTTAAGCATTATGTATGGATATGACAATTTTCGCTAAAAATATATAAAATATAGATTCAGATTCTGATTTTTTATTTATAAACATAAAGTAAGTTTACACGTCAATAAGTATAAGGATATAATTAATATTCGACTATATTCTTACTATTCAATTTCTAATTAAATACCACCACCACCAATGTTGTAACCACTACTGTATTCTTTCCGTGCAATAAAATATTTTTTATCTTTTTTATCTTTACCGTTTTCCCTCCTAAATTAATTTGAATATAAAATCTTTAAATAACCTGCGATGTCAAAGCACGGCCACATCTCATTATCGGGACTTAAAGCTGTACCCTCGAGTCTGTCGTAAAACACCGTAATAGCTTTTTGTGATCACTGGCGATTAAAGTGAGCATGTAAATTAGGATAGGCAAGCTTACATTATGATGAGTTTAGCTGACAGAGATTTTTATTAGATTTATCGGACAATTTGCGTGAATCATTCATTTCTTTTACGCAGACAATAATCTCTACACTACACTACATAAGAGGAAGTTAAAATATATCTACTATAATTATTCTAAAGTGATTATTTACAGTGTGGGCGAAAAATTAAAACGTAGATTCTACTCCTCAAACAATAAAACTTTTGTTCGACAACTTTTTGAAATTATGTAGTCTTAAAATTGTCCCTTTTTCAAACAAACTAAATAATATTTTCAATGTACTTTAAATTCCGTCTAATTGACATTGCCCGTCAGTCTTGTCCCGGAATAATTAAATCTAGTAAAACGAAACGTAACATGTACCTATCTATTCAAAAATGTAGAAACACTTTAAATGTCTTAAGATATAAAAGATACTGTAGAGTTTTTAAAAGAACTATACGGAAGTCCAGAATATTATCAAACGATAAGTATATACAAAATAGTGTTAATAAAACCAAAGCCACATGGGAACTCATTAGGCAACATACATCACCTACGAACAGCATTCCCCAGACCGTAGAGAAACTAAATATAAACGGCAATATCAAAACTGATCCCTTACAAATAGCAGAAGCATTTAATACTTTTTTTACCAGCCATAATTTAGATAACTTACAGTGTCCCTCAGAATACAAATTAACATCAAATAAAGAATTAAGTAGTATGTTTATTATTCCGGTTGATGCTGATGAAATAAAGAAGATAGTCAATGCCATGAAAAACAAAAAAAGCTCCGGTTACGATGGAATATCAATGCAGTTAATCAAATCATGTATTGACTATATTATTAATCCTTTAGTTCATATAATAAATTTAATGTTAAGTACTAGTATATTTCCGAACGCTTTAAAGAAGGCACTTATTAAGCCACTTCATAAAAAGGGTGCCTTAGATGACGCAAATAATTATAGGCCTATAGCGCTATTGCCATGTTTTTCAAAAATATTTGAGAAGGTAATTTTAAACCGGTTAAGTACGTATTTGAGTAGGAAAAACATACTGGACCCTAACCAATTTGGTTTTCAAAAGCAGAAATCAACATCCCTAGCGGTTTTCAAAATGTTCAATGACATATGGGATAAAGTAAATAGTAAAAAACCATGTGTATCATTGTTGCTAGATATGTCCAAGGCGTTTGACTGTGTAGTTTATGAAATTCTTTTGAAACAGTTGGATAATATCGGAATAAGAGGACATGCTCTACAGTTATTTGAAAGTTATCTGACGAATAGGCAGCAAGCAACAATGGTTGTTAGTTATAATAAGGAACAGAAAACTTTGGGAAGCATACAATCGGCCTTTGAAACTATTAAAGTCGGGGTTCCACAGGGTAGCGTCTTAGGACCTACACTGTTTCTGATATACATTAACGAGCTCCCAAAAGTCGTTAATGAATTATGTGTTTTGTTTGCAGACGACGCAACAATACTGTTTTCAGGTGATAAATCGAACACTGAGCAATTGGAACAAAATATTAATAACACCCTTCTCAAAGTTATCAAATGGCTTGAAACTCTAAATCTAAAAGTTAACCTAACCAAAACAAAACTTATTAGTTTCAGAAACTATAAAACACCTTCTCTATGTTTGAATGTTGCAGAAAGTGGGACTTTGATTGAAGAAGTAAATAGTATATCTTTTCTTGGCATTACTATAGACACTTTTTTGAATTGGAAGACGCATATTACTAAAATAAATAAGTTGATTTCCAGCCAGTGTTATGCCCTGTCAGTACTCTCAGGAACTTGCTCTGAGGATGTTGCCAAAAAGTCTTATTATGGTAATGTGTTTTCGTTGCTAACATACGGTATCATTTTCTGGGGGAACTCGGTGGACATCCAAAGTACATTTATCCTACAAAAACGATGCTTACGTACAATATATCGCATGCATACTGAACAATCCTTACGCAATGTGTTTAGAGAAAAGCGGTTTCTTACTCTTACTGGAATATACATCCTAGAACTTTGCCTCTTTGTAAAAAATAATGACGGCTATTTTAGAAAAATGTCCTCGCAGAGAGATAATCTTAGAGAGCAGTACAGATTTAATCTTGTATGTCCAAAATCAAACAACTCAATGTTTTACAGAAGTACATTAAATACTGCAATACGAGTTTTTAACGCCCTGCCAGTTGAAATAAAAATGTTGGAGGGGAATCGCTTTAAATTAAAATTAAAAAATTGGTTAATTGAAAATGTATTTTACAACCTAAATGAGTTTTTTCTGGAATCACCAGTTTGTTAAGTATAAGTTAGTCAGTAAGCTAGTATAGTTAGTAGTTTTAAGATCATATTGTATGCTCGAAATGGGCAACTGTTGATTCGATATCTCATGTTTATGACATCTTATGTACACAGTTTACAATTAATAAATACTTTACTTTACTTTACTTTACCGTACAGGCATAATCAATTTCGTAATACATTGCGTGTTCGATTAAATTTTAAAGTGTTTTAAAATACAAACCACAAATTATTTTTAAAAGTCGCTGAACAAACATTGAAACACTAGTTTGAGGAGTAGAATCTACGTTTTAATTTTTCACCCGCGTTATAGGCCACACACTGTATACTAGACGTTCATTTGAAATGACTATTTTTTTTGCAGGCCACGTTATTGTAGTAAAAGAAAACTTTATGCAATCATCGCTCCTTATCGTGACTATCAAAATGTTAAACAACATCCATATTTAGATTGCAATTTCCCATTTTCTGAAGAATATTGTGCTCAATGTATTAAGGCTTCTTCACGGACCATTGGCTCCAACGTCCATACATGGATAAACATATTGAGATGTTATGCCGCGTTTATTGTAAGGACAGGACACACGACGTGACACGTCGTGTCACCATGCGAATAATAATAGAGGTATAAATAAAATTTATTGAATAAAGTAATTAATTACATAAAACAGATAAAAAAATACATTAAAATGAACTATACCTACTCTTAAAACTAAACACTACTACTAAATCTTAATCTAAACTAACAACTAACAAGTACTAAGTAAACAACAAGTAACAAGTAGTAAGTAGTATTTACTTATACATAATTACATACTATTAAACTTCGAAATACTATTTATACTATATTAATTAATAAAAATAGTTCACATTCATAAAAATATTTGGCAACTATTACCAGCAAGTTTTACAAATGATATTATAAGATATTTAATGCTTACATTATACAATACAATACAATACAATAAAATCAACGATAGGTACCTACTCTTAAAACTAAACACTACTACTAAATATTAATCTAAACTAACAACTAACAAGTACTAAACCTACCCACCAAACTCGCCCTGCGCCCCTCCAGACGCAAAGGAGCCCATCACGCTCGCCGCGTTGCCACGCTGAACCGCGATGGACAACCTTTGCATGAGGAACGACCCGGAACGAGGATCATGACCACTCTCATACACATACAATACAATACAAATCCTCTTTATTGCACAACCTCAGAATAAATGTACATGGAAACACAAATAATACATGAAGACAGAGGTAAACAACAGGCGGTGTTATCGCTAAAGAGCGATCTCTTCCAGACAACCTTTATGTAGTGGAGAAATGAAAAATGATATAATTAGGAGGCATTATACATATTATCTTCGTGTAACAATCCAGCACTGCCGTTAACGTCAATTTAACCAGCATCACCTATCATCACAGCAAAGTCTTAAAAAGGCTGCTCGTCTACCCTAAGCTTGGTTCGCTCATTATATTTTACGATACTGCTCCATTGAGCAAAATTGACATCTATATGAGACAAGATCCGCAACTCCCGCTTGGTTAAGGCCGGACTTTGGTCTTATAAGCTCTTTTAGATGCCCGTTAATATTTAGGGCCGCTAATAAACGGCTTATTTAAGTTTAGTTTGTTCAAGGCGTGTTTAAGACGTGCTTTTGAAATAGAGTGATTCAGTTTATTCTTAAAATATGGTCGAAAGTATGCGTACAGCTAAAAAAATATGTATCTCCAGCGTATGATAAAATGCTTTATAAGTACATATATTTTTTAACTCCTTTGCAAGTGATTTAAATTATTCGTTAGGTTGGAAGTCACCCAAAACTTAATCAACTTACACAAACTTTTAAATTATTGAACGCCGCATTATTCAGAGTTCCAAATTTCTATTAAATACTTCATATTCAGCATAACGGTAATAAACACAGAATATAATTATAATCACAAACAAGAATAAAACGTGACACTTCATAACTAGTCATCTCAATATAACTCTACTACTAATAAGCGCAGGCAAAAATAGCACAATAGAGGTTCTTAATCTCCACCGAAAATCTACAGAAGTTAAATGAATATTAATATACTGCAGACAAAAGTACCCTAATTTGGGGTAGCTATACTAAATAAGAATCAGTCACAAGACAAAGTACCCCTAAACTCGACGCCAACTTTAAATTAATGTTTCTTTTTTACTCGCCGTGTTTTGTTTTTTCTTAACCGTTTTTTCGTTTTTCAACATCTGTTTTTTTTTTTTTTTTTTTGTGACATCACATTGTCTTGTGAGGCAGTCAATAAATTCTGGAGTAATTATAGCAAAGGGCGTTTTGTTGAAAGGTAATTTGAGTTAAGACCGAAACGCGTTTGGTAATTTATTGGTAAAACAATACGTTAATTGGTTTAGGATTAGTGAAGACGCATTGCATGGAACTGTAGGTGCATGCTAAATAAATAAATGCATTATAAATTACAATTATTAAATTATACAACGGGACTTAATCGCGTATAATTTAATAATGTGTAAAAATCGTGAAAGTTTAAATAAATTACAATTATTTGTTTAGATTTTCAGAATATAACCTACTAGGTAAACTACAACTTAAATAGGCGAATTACCAACCTTCTTTTGGGACTCTGAAGTATTACTCAAATCAAACTTAACTAGATAATTTTTAATCTTTCGACAGTGGGACAAAATGGAATAGGTAGGTACCTATGAACTTTTTAGGCGATAACTTGACAAAATTCATTTACTCATAAAATTAGAGTTAATGATTTAACGAATCGTATATTTTTCAACAGTGTAATTTACCATACTCATTTTTTCAACACAAAATTAGAAAACAATTACAGCATGATGCTCGTATTACTATTTCTGGACGGTGGAATCGCCCCAAACGCGCCCAAGAAAAAACCTTGTCAACATAACTAACGTTCCGGTGTCTTGACAGAATGACAGGAGCATTGATTTTCGACATTTTAATTTCAGGTTAAGTGACTAGTCCCCTAAAGTATTTCTGTATTGTTTTTATTTTAGCTGAAAATGCAAAGAATGTGTCACTAAATGTGACATGACGGAGTACAGAGTTCTGTCACGAGATAAATTAGTTCCTATGTTTTTATTTTTACTGAAATACTTTTCCGTCTACCAAACAAAACAGTTTTTACATAACGCGCCATACCAACAATCGTAATTTAATACTCAAAACATTTTTAGGGTTCCGTACCCAAAGGGTAAAAACGGGACCCTATTACTAAGACTCCGCTGTCCGTCCGTCCGTCCGTCCGTCTGTCACCAGGCTGTATCTCACGAACCGTGATAGCCAGAAAGTTGAAATTTTCACAGATGATGTATTTATGTTGCCGCTATAACAACAAATACTAAAAACAGAATAAAATAAAGATTTAAGTGGGGCTCCCATACAACAAACGTGATTTCTGACCGAAGTTAAGCAACGTCGGGCGGGGTCAGTACTTGGATGGGTGACCGTTTTTTGCTTGTTTTGCTCTATTTTTTGTTGATGGTGCGGAACCCTCCGTGCGCGAGTCCGACTCGCACTTGGCCGGTTTTTGATATTGAAAGTAGAGACATATTTTTATTACATATTACCTATAGTGCAAATTGCAGTGCATCTTTTCTATAAAATGCTTATGAATTAATGACACGACATTCAGCTGATGTCTAAATGATAGACTAAACAGAGCTATAAATCCAGCGAAATTATAGTAACAAAAAGAAAAATTGTGTTTTCGTAAATTTCACCTGTTTTTTTTATACATAATATGTAACATAATATTATTACTTATGTTTTATATAGGCACCCTTATGTCCTTAGCGCAAATTCCTTCGACCAATTTAGGAGACATCCGCTAAACAACCTTGTAATTAATATTTCAGTTTTACTCATTCGCCTTGCCAAATAAACGAACAATACAGCATTCCTGTACATAATTCCAAATAATAAACTTACCCGGTCCAAATACTGTATCAGGGCGCATTATATTACTAAGTTATAGGCATACAATCGAATAGTTAATAATACGCGAGTGTTTTATTCGACCACAACAATACAGGCTTTAAAGAAGCAAAATTAGTTATTCTCGTAAAAGCTATAAAGTCCTGTTCTCAGTGTATTTATCTTACTACTCTCCCGATGGCGAACGAAAAGTAACTTTAACCTTGTGAAATAAAGTTTTATATTGATTGTATTTAGCCGTTAGACCATTTCGGTCTTAGTCGTCATAAAGTCTGTTAGCAGGCTTGGTCCAGTTATTTCTGTATGCAGTAGTGACACACGTTTACGCAGCTGGTGGTCATGATCTGTTGGAAAGGCATTCGCTAATGGTGTGTCTATTTGAAATTTTAGTGTTTCAAGATTAATCGTTGGCTGTAAAAATATGTATGATGTATGCGATTTAGGGACTATTTACGAAAAAAGCGGCACATGCACATGCATTACAATGAGGATAGCAAGACGTAAGAGATAGCTTAAGTTTGGGTTTTCAATCTCCTCTCGATATCATGAATGACAATATCTTATATACTATAAGTATAGTATAACTATAAGTAAGTAAAAAACCGGCCAAGTGCGAGTCGGACTCGCGCACGGAGGGTTCCGCACCATCAAAAAAAAATAGAGCAAAACAAGCAAAAAAACGGTCACCCATCCAAGTACTGACCCCGCCCGACGTTGCTTAACTTCGGTCAAAAATCACGTTTGTTGTATGGGAGCCCCACTTAAATCTTTATTTTATTCTGTTTTTAGTATTTGTTGTTATAACGGCAACAGAAATACATCATCTGTGAAAATTTCAACTGTCTAGCTATCACGGTTCGTGAGATACGGCCTGGTGACAGACGGACGGACGGACGGACGGACAGCAGAGTCTTAGTAATAGGGTCCCATTTTTACCCTTTGGGTACGGAACCCTAAAAACAATATTGACTTCCATTGCATAAGTACAAATAATGTACAATGCTTCAATCTGCTAAGCTCTTGAGGAACCCACGAAGAAACGAGCCAAATGAAACATATGTATGTACTTACATTGTAAATATTGTAATTGTATGTTCGTCTGACTGTGTTGTAGCTTATCCTTTAACTTTAAACTGACAGTTTTATAAGCTTAAAAACAGAAATGCAATTGCAACAAGTTACAGCAAGCCAGCCGCGTCTCATCAAACATTACACGTCAAACATATTGGCTTACAAACAAAATAATCGCGTACTATCAGCTATAATATGTTCGCGCGTGAGTCCTTGTGGCGGAGGGCTTCAACAAAGGATCAGGTTGCCGCCTCGCAGTCTGGCTATAGCACCTTTACCTTACATTTACATTAATATTTTCAAATATTTTATGTTTCTAATTTTTTTTTGTTAGCCTGTTGTGTCCCACTGCAGCACTGCTGGGCAAAGGCCTCCCTCTGTTTCTTCCACGCGTCTCGTTCTAGGGCAATATAAGGCCAATCTTCCCGAAAGACGTCAAGATCGTACCGCCATCTCCTTCGAGATCTGCCGTTACGCCGCACTATGTTCGGTATCCACTCAGTAGTTTTCTTGGCCCACAAGTCGTTTGGCATACGGCAGATGTGTCCGGCCCAGTCCCATTTAAGCTTAGAATAATTCCATCTCCTTAAATCCGATTTCAAAACAAAACTTACGCAGACGTTAAATTAATACACGATAATTGGCAATTTATAAAACCCTGCGACATGTAGGTAATGTCAAGGGCATATGAGCTAAATTATTTTCCAGTTTCCATTTTCAGTAAAAACGTGTTTGGATATCATTGACTTACACATATGAACCTGTGTTTCTCAGCACAGAAAATCACATCTTGATTTAACATCAAATTCATTTAAGCCTTGTGAATTGACCTTAGAGCTTATTTTTGTTCACAGGCTGTGCTAATAATGCCTTTTATTAATCTATGACCATATAGGGCTTTAGCTATCAAGGTCTGCAAGTTTGCAATTCTTTACAAGTTTAATGTCAGTGTTGTGTTTACATTATTGTACAGTGTATACCTAGTAGTGAAGACAGGCATCGTTTGCTTATAAAATAACAGACAACTACGCAATATTGAATTTCTTAATGCAGTATTTTCTATTACGATCATGGCTATTAAAAATATGTTTAATTTTTATTAAGCTTTCTTAGCCAACTTCAATACATATATCAATAGGAGGAGGTTGTTAATTCGGTTGTTAGTTTTTTTTTGTGTGTTACCTTAAAATTCCAACTATTCTAGTCCGATTTGGATGTTTTTGTTCAAAAGTACATTAGGTAGGTACTATAATAAAAGCAAAATGTTTGTCAAGGCCTGGTTCTAATGATGAGTTATAGGAAGAATTAAGAGAACTTCTTAAGTTTTATACGCATACTTATACTTATAGCGATTTTTATAGTGTCATCTCCTAAGCTAAGGTGTATTTATGGTGACCATTGTCTCAATTGATGTTATTTTTATTAAGTATACGTGATCCATTGCAACAAAGTAATACAAAAGTCATTATTAAAGATTTTCTAACCACTTGACTGATTTTTTATATAAAATTAGACATACATGTGTCATCGACCCTATTATAAGTACACGCTTATTTTTTGTATAAATAAGGACACTCTCTCACAGCAAATACAATTAGAATTCAGTATCAATCACAACAAAATGCATTAGATTGTATCAGACACGTAACGGAAGCGCATTATAGGCAATATTTAGTCTCCTTGTAAGGAAAGCAATCGGTTTGGCGCTTCGAATGATAATGTGTTATTTGTGTAAGCTTCGAAATTAACGGGACTGAAGGAGTGGCGAGGCTCATGCAAATTTCGAATGCAGGTATGAGCAAAGATAAACAAAACTGACAACTGTAAGTCAACGATATTAAAGACATATTGTACAATCGTTGTAGTTTACCAAAATAACACTCAATCGCAAAATATTTTTACAAAAGGTTGTCAAATTCTGGATAACACTGTGAATTACAACAATCATATTTGTAATAATTTTTAATTTATATCACGTAGAATAATGTATATACATACTTGTAACTGCCTTCCTTATGTTATGTTTCGGCCGATCGCAGGTCACTTTTGCATCTGCAACCTGGCCGGCCGCAAACAGGTCTGGGCAACCTTTCCGTTTATTTACGAGTTATTTTTAGCCATAAACCTTAAGTTATCAGCCCCTGAATTACGCATTTACGTCAGGTTTAATCGGTGTATTGGGTGGTGCTAAATAATGGAATACCATTACCTTGGTTTTTGTTTAAATATAAACAGGGTGTCTTAGAAGAGATCTTAAACTTAATTAATTTCTCTGACCTATCACTAAACGTGTCTAAACATTGCTTAGACATGTGTGTTTTTAGTTTTTTTAAGATACCAATTTTAAATATATACATATGCTAGTTTTATGATAATTACATAATATCTGGGAGAAAAATACGCGTTTTTCCAGATATAAGACCTAGCTAGATCGATTTTTCGCCCCCGAAAACCCCCATATAGCAAATTTCATCGAAATCGTTAGAGCCGTTTCCGAGATCGGCGAAATATATATATATAAATAAATAAAGAAGAATTGCTCGTTTAAAGGTATAACATTAGTTTTAGTTTATGGGCCAATAGCTGCCTAAAAATAAAGATTTTTTATTTCATTTCAAAGGTCATTCGTAGACGTACAACATTTTTCTGCGGGTTTTTTTATTATGTACAATCCTTAAATAGACTGTAAGTAAATAATATTATTATTTTTGTACGTTTGGCTTATTATTTTTTGAAATTGTATATTTGGCCTACCTTCCTATCTTCGGAAAAGGTACCGTAACATCGCTATAACTCGGTCTCTAACCAAGCTTTTATTTAATGTATTGCTCTGTTCAATATCATTCATTAGTATGCGCGGACACGTCTTTTCCTACATACAGCCGATGGGCAACTGACCGATTGTCTGGTTCCAAACGAAAACAACCTAACTACTAATGAAATACAAACTAATACGCCCTCAACGTTTAACATGGTGAAGTATAAATACCTACGTGCATAAAATCTATATTTTTATTTCAATTTAAAAACTATGGTAATTTCGTTAGTCAAGTAAATTTCGTGAGAAAATGTTAATAACAGTGCTTTAGGTTTTGATTGAATAGTATGCAAACCCGTTATAATCGTATGCATTAATAAAAGAAAGTGTCCAATAAGCAATCACGTCCATAAAGTTTTCATAATTAAATCTATATGCATCCACATTGGCACTTTACAAACTCGCAACTCTCGCAAGGTCTTATTAAAAAAAAAACAATTTAACAGCAGTGTTATTGAATCTAATTTTCTTAAAATATCTGAAGAATGCCAAGTCATGACTTACTAGTTAGCGTAATAGCTTAGTCAAATACTCTAAATAGAACTCTAACGAGACCGAAGTACCGGCTGCCTTGTACTTTCCACTGGTGTTTAGTATTTAATTATTTATTGTAAATATTTGTATTGGTTGTTTAAACTACTTTAAGATGAAAGGTTCAAGAGAATTATTATTTTATTTTAGGCGCTAAAACGTTTACACGGCCAGGAAAAGGCTTATTGTATTTACCTACTTAATTGTTACAAAAACGTGAAAAACGTCAGTGCGCAAAAGTTTCTTATATTTTCTAAGCATCCTTTTATTCAAACTGTTTATACGACAACGGTTTCACTCACTTGAATTTTTAGTCGCTATTGGCGACATGTTTCGGGCCCTTCGGGGGTCCTTCCTCAGGCTCGAGTGCTCACGGCGACTGCCAATAGCGACTAAAAATTCAAGTGAGTGAAACCGTTGTCGTATAAATAGTTTGAAAATATGTCTCATGAAAGTTTAATATCCATCCTTTTATTTTATGGTATGTAGAGACAGTACAATTATTATCTTCTAAAAAAATATTACGATGCCGTGAATAATCCTTTCCCATCGTATGTTCTCGGGATTGTTTGTATGTATTTGTTACGCCGTTTCAGTCAGCTTTAGTACTTTTTGTACTGAGACTGACTTGAATGACAAATACGAATGTTTCCGAGAAAATAATTATGATGGGAAAGTAGTTTTCGATACACCCAATTAAATATCAATTATTTATCCGACGGCCATATAAAAAAATTTGCTGTTAGTAGGTATTGTTTCAATACAAAAGCTGGCACTGCGTATTTAGGCACGTGGACGGCCGCTTTTGGTCTACAGTTATAAATAACTAAGAAATGTCAAAAGTTTATTATAACAAGGAAAATTATAACACTTCGGGGGCAGACGTTTCACAGACGCCGCCAGCATTTGGTGCATTAAAAAAACTAAACAGAAAAGTAGTAAACTATAGCGCCAGATGTTCACGACCTACGTCAACGTAACACTATTTGTTTACTATTCCAGTTATTTCTAGTTTGATAAATGTTAGTAGTAGTTAGGGGACGAAATTGGAATTAAAAAAAACTGGAAAAAGTAATATGTACATATTTACGAGGGCCGCCTTTTAAGTCTTGTCGGTTGCAAATCTCTCACAATTATTAAAAAAAAACTATACCTAACAGAAATTCTGGTGCTTAGTGGTGCGGCACACTCTTTTAAAAGATGCTTTTTTAATAAATACAAAGGTATGACCGTGTTCATGGAACTTGGGAACCGCTATTTCTATGAGTTAACAATAAATTTTATCGAAAATAATAAACGCTTATTCCGTAACTATTTATTAACACATATAACTATAATAATGTGATTACCATGTAAAGCAGAAATATAAAAATTTAACTCTTTGCGCATTTGATAGAACTCCTAAAATCAATTACTATTTTTATGATCGTTTATCAGTAAAACACTTTTAGTATGTGTATACATATTTTTATATTAGGTACGTTTGTTATTTTCAAGCATAACACCACTATTACGACCCCCTGTCATTGCTCCCATACCGGTGGCGCTATGCTTATGTTTACGTTTTGTTATGAACGGCGCCTTTGAACTTAACAAGTTCTCTTTTTGAAATATTATTTCCGTAATTTTGTTTCTCTTTCAATTTATTTATAGATTTACCTTTGACTTTGTTCCTATTGGGTAAACTCAGTAAACTTTGACCAAACTAAATTTAAACAGAACAATCAGATCGAACTAAAATCTTTAGGAATCCATCAAGTAATAAAAATTTGCTAGCGAGAAATAAAATCGACTCGATATGAATCATTGACATCTGCGGTCTTCGATCTTTCGTTGAGTTTTCATGTGATTAAAAAATCTAGGATTATTCCGGAAAATGATGATTGATAATTAGGTACAAGGATTCAGTCTACAGTTACCTTCAAGTTGATTGTACGCTAGTTTTCGGCGTGATATTTAGGAATATATAATCAAACAGTTCTCAACATGTTCAAATAAAAATACGTGAAACAATAGAGTAAGTAAAAGCAGTAAATCTAATTCACATTTTATATTTGCTAACCAATTGGCAATTATACCTGTCACTTGCTTAAGTAGAGTATGGGAGGTTATGAAACAACGCACTTAGAGCAGCATCAGCAGTGTGGTCGGTTGTTAGCGCTACTGAATGCGCCGGCGCAAGTTGATTGACCCCCGACGCGCGCCACATTTGTACCACCACCACGCTTTTGACAGCCCATCTATTGTTTAAGACTTATGCAATAAACTAACTAATCTGTATAGATTTATATTTATGGCTTATTAGTAGTTTTATTCACTTAGATATTTTAAAAGACGATTATTAACATTGTGCCTGTTCCTCATTACTTCAAGCGTTAACATTAAAATATATTACCAAGAAATTAAAGGTATAGTTCTCACTGCGTTCGAGCGCAAATAGTCCGAGACTGAAACGATCCCTTTCACCCGAGTTAAACTACTTGTCATTATATAACGAAACGATAACGACGAAAACCCCGGTACCCAAAGGTTGTCAGAAGAGATCGCTTTTTAGCGATAAGACCGCCTGTTGTTACCTAGCTATATTTTTTTGTAAATTTACATGTAAAATGTAATGTTATTGGAGTAATAAAAACGTTTTAGTGCCTCTGCCGTTTAGTTTCTGCCGTTGCTCACTTAGGCATGGTTAAGGTTTAAAAAACATTTCTGATATTATATTGATTAAGTTCATTCCAATCACTACAATGTCAATTGCATTATTTTATGCATTAGCTTGTATACCCTGATATTAGTAATTTTTTTTGCACTTCAAGACAAGACCAATACAAAAAGCATTTTTGCCACCACCTACCTAATAAAATCCTTTACCTTTTACTTTAAACTGCAGGGTTAAAAAGCGAAAAACAAACCATAAACAAGCAGCGATATATCGGTATCGTAAAGTGCAATGCGTTGTTAGGCGCGTCTCGTCAGCGCCAATAACAGCCGATAAATACCTGCACATCCGATCACTAATACGATTGTGAGGGACTGTGTCTCTTCGTATGTTACATTGTAACTCACTGTGCACTATAATGCTCGCTTTTCCAGATATGTTTTGTGTGAACCAACATTTCGTATAAGTATGTATGTGATATTGAGTAAAAAATACCTAATAGGTAATTCAAACAAGGGAAATTTTATCGGTTAATAACTGAGACCCGAGGTAGTGATAGCTTTGTAAGTGAATTTTGGTGATCTAAACGATAAAAGGACGACGGAAGGTGTGAAACCTCTTTTATAAACCATATATGTATGGTGTTTTTAATACAAAAAATATCTTATTTACAAGCTACAAAACGAAATACATAACTGAATTAGGATTAGGGACAACTTTAGTTTGATTTGTCGATGTGTGATCAAATTTTATGTACTTAAAGTTACTTGTATGTGCCAACAGAGGAGTAAAACAGATTTCTAAAATTGCATCCAAATCGCAGTAATGTGTGGTAGCCCTTAATTCGTTAATTGCGTGTTTACCGTGCCTGCAGTCCAATAATTAACGTCGTTGGTATAAATGGCCCCAAGTAAACGGACGGAAGATAAATTTCGACACAAGTGTCCTAAGAATCTGCGATAAGGGGACTGCCAGAGATAACTTAGGTTGTGTTGTCACATTTTAACTGCTTAGGTTCCTTTTAACTTAAAAATCGAACGTTGATATTTAATTTACAAGGAACCTAATTTTGTTAAAGCGTTTTGGTGGGGCGTTATGTTATGAAACAGTGTCAGTATAAATAAGAACAATTGTCGAATCCTTGTAGAGATTTCGTGTGGTGGCAATCAATTATTTCAATTTTTTACTTACCGACCAACAGCTATTAATTTTAATATATATATTTTGTTGTTAGGCACGTACCTTTTGGGGACTTTCTTATATTAATATTAGTATTGTACTTATATAACAAATAGGTAAGATGAACTAAATTTTAATACATTCCGTTGGCATCTATCGAGGCACCATAGAATATCAACAAAAATTCGGTAAATGATATCTCTTCCAAATGTATCTGAAGAGTTTTAATTAAAATTATTTAAATACTTTACTCCTAGCTTACAGCACAATGCGTCAACATTTTAAAGGTGAACGTACATGAAAAGAAAAGGATATTCTCACTCGTATTACATACTTAGCCACATTAGCATTTAATAAAATCAGGTATCACATTGAATTCGAATTCAAATAAGTTTTTTCTAATAATCAATTACACTTAACACTTCGCTTGTCAGCGGTGATGCGCGTCATTTATCACGGACGTCATGATCAGGGTATCAGGCGTAATGTATTCACAATGTAAGCAAAAAACGTTGATTTTATATTCAGAAGCTGGAGTGAGATTTTTTAGGTAGTCAATATAAATATTATTAGGAAAAATACCTATTTATAGTCTCGAAATCCGTTAAACTGTATTTGGCAGCTCGTAGAATACATGTTTCTGCCTATGTTATTTCGAATAAATTAGAGATATGACAAACCGCCAGTAAGGTTAACAACTAGATATTGTTAAAATATATTGATGACCACTAAAGATTTGAAACAAAACGATATAATGATAATAATCTATCATTTTGTATGCTAATAGAAATATCTATAGGTACGAGTTGGCTACCAATTTTAAAGTACACTGAGGAGAAAAAAAGTCCCGCTTTTATCAAAAGATTCATAATATTATGGAATATTTAGGTATCGTTTTTCCTAAGTTTTTCTTGTAAATAAGTAAATTATTAACCAATTGCCATGAGGACTAACTTCGGACCAAAACCAACCGCCAGCTATTTTCGACACCTATTAGGTGGTCTCAAAAAAGCTAGCTTAGCTCGTACAAATCAAAGCTCCCTGATCATAAATCAATTTCAAGTCTGTGTCAAAGCCAGAACGCATTAGCAAGCCGTTTCACTCGCTACCTTACTTTGTTACGTTCACTTGCACTGTAACATGACAAGTCAACTGTCAGCGCGTGGACTGACAGTTAGCGGGGCCGCTGACAAGTAGAATGACAGATGTTTAATTGTTTTATCTGTGGTGTTTATATTGTTGATTTATATGGTTTGCCAGGCGTATCTCATTACTTATTTTCAATCGTACTGGGTGCACGCTTTGTAACCTACAACTTTGCACTGTATGTTAGTTAGTACTTTTAATTTAATTTTTGTTTTCATTAACCAACAACAAATATCTAAGCATGTTAAATTAAAAACAGCTTTCGGGTAAAACATCAAATGAAAACTCATACATGGTAGGTTTTTCTCACTTAGTTTTCCTCTATAACTTTAAAATTTAAATACCTACCTAACAAGGGCCGTATTCATAACACTGGCAACCTGTTGCAACACAATACCATTTTATGCCATTTTTAGGGTTTTCTACCCGTACCTATACAATTGAAATTTACGCAGTGGGTGTTTACTATCCTAAAATTAATTAGAAAAGTAATAAGTAAAGTTAAAATAATTTAAGTAGCAGGTTTTATGTTTTAGTTGTAACACTATAACAGATATGTAAGTAAGTACTTCCACATTAATACTGTATGCACTGATATTGAAGCGGTGCCGTTATACAAAGTGACAGTCCGGCAGCGCTGGTATCCAGGTTCTATTCTCGTCACAATAAACAAACACACCTATTTGCCGGCGACATGCAGCCATTAAACATGTATGACTAATTATGTAATTATTTATTTTAGTTCGATTCTGAGATTTTGCGTCTTTGAGCTAAAGTTTAATAAGAATTTCGAACCAACACATAGATCTAGAGGGAAGAATGTTTTACAAAATAAATTCATAGTTGAACTAAATAAAAAAGAAAAGCGGCCAAGTGCGAGTCGGACTCGCCCATGAAGGGTTCCGTATTTAGGCGATTTATGACGTATTAAAAAAAACTACTTACTAGATCTCGTTCAAACCAATTTTCGGTGGAAGTTTACATGGTAATGTACATCATATATTTTTTTTAGTTTTATCATTCTCTTAGTTTAGAAGTTACAGGGGGGGGGGGACACACATTTTATCACTTTGGAAGTGTCTCTCGCGCAAACTATTCAGTTTAGAAAAAAAATGATATTAGAAACCTCAATATCATTTTTGAAGACCTATCCATAGATAGCCCACACGTATGGGTTTGATGAAAAAAAAAATTTTGAGTTTCAGTTCGAAGTATGGGGAACCCCAAAAATTTATTGTTTTTTTTTCTATTTTTGTGTGAAAATCTTAATGCGGTTCACAGAATACATCTACTTACCAAGTTTCAACAGTATAGTTCTTATAGTTTCGGAGAAAAGTGGCTGTGACATACGGACGGACAGACGGACAGACAGACAGACATGACGAATCTATAAGGGTTCCGTTTTTTGCCATTTGGCTACGGAACCCTAAAAATTTAAGAACCGTAAGAAGCATCATTTCGATACCAGCAAAGCATAGACTAGGAATCCTCTAGACGGAGTTTAGAGCAATTATTTCATGAAACCGATGCTGCCAAAAATACGGGGGTGCGGGGGGACGAGGTGAGCTAATCCCGTGCCGTGATTGGTCCGTTCAAAAACACGGACCAATCAGGGCACGGGATTGACTCGAAGATGGAGTAAAACTACTGTATAAGTGGCAGAGGGGGTAGCGTTACTATGCTCAATCTAGAGGATGTCTTGTCTGTGCAGCAAAGCAAACACGTTGAACATACGCACCGTAACACTATACGCCGTAAATATAAAATGGGAGTCCATCAATAGTCATTGTGTAGTCCGGTGTGCATTACGTCGCGATTGAATATGATACCGGGCGCTCGCGTTATGTGGATAAGCGTTAGGGACAATTATAATTACAGTAAGGTTTATTCGGGTAATTCCGGAAATCTGGTAATCCCGAAAATCATTGTAAAATCACTCATATTCCGTTGTAGTAATAGTCACCTTTCGGAATTATCGGCCACTTTCGTTCATTCGGAAATACCCGAATACACCTTAAATAAAATCCTTAAACCCTGATTAATAGTAGAAATTTTAATTTACCAAACATGTATTTTTGTGACATAAGCCGGTAATAAGCCGTCTAAGCATTTTATCAGAGCGAGCAGAGAGAGAAACAAGATTTCTCAATATCAACTATTGTCTCTTGGACAACGGGCCAGAATAACATATATATATATATATATATATATATATATATATATATATAAATGTCTGACTTATTAATTTATTCCGAATAACAATCTCGTTTCACACACAGTTAAAAAAATATTCTGAATGTAATGGTGTAGGTCGCCCCTTTGTACCCTTGTTACTAACATTTTTTTTAATTGTAAGCAGTGATATAGTTGTTAACTTACCATATGTCCGTAGCGTCGAAACGAAATTTTTATTTATGTATTTAGGTGGTTTCTATTTGAACAAAGCATATGATATACTTACCTACAATAATCATAAACTAAAAAAATATATTTCAAAATGAACAATGCACATTGGTGGGTACTTATTGATAGAAAAATGTTTGTAAAATTAAGGAGGTTCAAAATGTTCATTTATTTTTCTAACTCAAGAAATGAACAGAATTGTAAAAAGTTACAGGCAAGTCCATAAGTTGCCTTCACCACGGAGCTCTCAACTCCGTAGTAGCTCCATCACACATGGTTCAACAGCACCATTGTAATTTTGTACCGAGGTAACGAGCAGCTATACTTTTAATGAGTATTAAAATAAAATTCAAAAGTATACCTTGAATTTTAATCTACGTTAAATTAAGGAGATACATTACAAATAAAATACACAGATAGCATACAAAAGGCTCAACTGGAAGGGAAATATGCAAAACCTAATGATATAGGTAGGTAAGGTACTTAACTTATAGTGATGCGGTATTACATTTAATAATAATTAAATACTTAATAAAATAATTATTATTTATTTTTAATATTTTTAATTTCGATTTAGCTCAAGTTTTAATTTCTGTGTCTATTGATCTTCCTGTATTAAATGATTCAGCCTGTTTTAAGATGCATTAAGCGATTTAAAGTAGTCAGATGAAATCAGAGATATCGGGGCGATAGCATCTATGATTACTTATACAAAGACCAAGTAGTAGCCCTGATGGTTATCTAACAGAACTCTTTCATATTTTAATTAAAATCTTCACTTTGATTTTATATCCTAAGTTTTCATTAGCACGCCCGCATAAAAACAACATACATATACGTATATACGGGTTCCGTATTACTTTATATGGGTATTTAAATGCGAAACTCAAATAGATATTTCTGGGAAAAGTCACAGGTTAATTAAATAATGTTGAATATTATTATTACCAAAAAGAATATAATATAATCAGTAATGATTTGCATGTCATGAATCTATAATACTTCAGTTAATGTTTGAAGTATGAAACGTAAAAATCCGCTCTCGATTCAAATTTATTCTAAAGTGAATCCTCTTCTGGCGAAGAAACTTTACATATTATTTCGCGTAAATATAGAACCGGTGAGTAATTGTTTTAACTAGTAAGAGGTCATGAGTTAATGACAGGGGAAATGCTAATCTCAATAGGGAAATAGGTATTTACCTACTAACAATTAGAATTAGGGTTGAATGAATAAATATATTCAAATCATAATAATCAATTAGTTGTTTTTCTATATGTACCTACTTACGTGATACTTGCTATAATTAAAAAAAAATATTACTGAAACTTAGTACATAATCACAAACAAAATAAATAAACTAAATTTTAAAATTAAGACTAAACTATAATAAATCTTAAAATAAACTTATAAATAATTTGTAATTTACTATAACTTAAAAGCAGTAAATTAATCAATTAGTTTCCAGCAATTCATGCCTTCTAACGTACATTACCTATACAGCTTAAGTAAATCACTGATTACTAAAACTCTGCTGAATAAAATCTTGTAAATATTCCTAAATACATATCTAAAAAACGACAGATGCGCATGAGTTAAATTTGCGACAAACAAGGCAGGTGAAAAGCCTTTATATTTTTTTATTTATAGAGCCAATAGGTAACTCATATAGAATCAACTAAAAGCTTACTGTCCTATACCCCAAAATTTACTCAATAATGATATAAAAAACATAATTTTGCACCCCAATTTACCTTACTTTAGAAATCCTAACAATAGGATTAGTACGACCTAACAGGTGTTCCAATTTTATTATTATTACATTACGTTAAAAAAACGCTAGTTGCTTCGAATCAAATCGGTATACGACAATGATTGTAACGCATAAAATAGGAATATGTTATGTACTCTATTGGACCTAAAAAGCACCCTAACCATCGGACTTAGATTACAATATCAAATGAATACTGTTATTAACATAAGCCTTTTTATTACTAGTTCGAGAAGAGGTCGTTGGTACTCAGGGGAAACTAAAGCACAGGTGTCCAGCGTTCGGCCTGGTAGAGAAAGACGGGACGACGAAAAGTCCGCTAGAGTGAAAAAGACGCAACCAAAATAAACGTTGAACTTGTACTTTTTTTTCTTTTTGCTCTCCCTCGCCTATGTTCGTGACGGTTTTTTTTTCATTTTGTTGCCCATGCTGCGCCTTTTTGGTTTATTTTATTGCTTTTAGGTATATTTTAGATTAACTTTAATTGAGTGTTGTATTTATGTTACACTCTTGCGCAACTAGTCAAGTTTAGGTTTAGTTTAGGCTGTGATTTTTACAGGACATACATGACAAATACATTGACGTTAATGATAATGGCGTAACTTGTATATGACACCGTAAGATTGTGAACCCGTTAGTTTATAATCTAACGTAGGTTAGTTTAGGTTAGATTATAAACTAACGGGTTCACAATCTTACGGTGTCATAATAAAGCTAGAACATGTGTGTTGATTTTCTTGTTGGTAGAATTTTGTTATTTCTTCCCTTTAATGTTAATTCCCGTGCTCGTCGTGGCGTAGAAATAATCAAGTTGGCATTATCGCTTATTATTTGCAGATATAAAGGTATTATGTCACCCTAATGACTGGGGTGACAAATCCTCTCAGAGACGTTGTGTTTTTATTTATTATATCGACGGTGTTTACCTATTGAGGTGGTTATCTCGTACCGAATGAAATGAATTATGATACTTATGATTATGAATTGAGTATTTATAAATGATACTTTTTTTAAACGCGTTAACACTTTTTTATTTTCCTGATAGTCTATGTATTACATTTCGACATGGCCAAAGTGCCAAAATATCTATATAGGATAACAGGACCTAATTGCCCAGCAAATATTAAGATCATGTATACACATTTTTGGGACTTTGTGCGTGTCGATATTTAATACCTTGACTGCACGTTCTAATAAATAAATATAACGTACGTAGACGTAGGTCCAACATTATCAAGAGACGTATGTAATTATGTACCTACGCTCAATCCCAAGTAGAGCTGAAGCACCAGATCAAAGCTATTCATCTTGTTCTTGCTAAGATCCCTTCTATCAATTAAGAAATCAGAAGCACGAAAAAATTTACCATTTTTCACCAAAATCTAGAAACTAAAATCTTTGGAACAACAATCTACCTAGGTCTAAACTGGTTCGGTTCGAACGCTACAATGCCATAGACAGATATTCAGACATACACACGTCAAGCAACACATCTATAACTCCATCGAGGGTTAAATTAAAAATGGATAGTATATATAACAAAATTATTGGCACTAATAACTGCGGAAAGTTTGTCCTGGATAAAACGAATGCTTGATAAAAACTAAACCTTGATATTGTCATAAAATCATAAATAAATAAAAGGAAATATAATATAATTACAAATAGAGCCCGTTACGAGCTAGTGAGATGAAAAAACTATTTTACTACAATTTACAATATTAGTCCAAAAATAGTATAAAAGGTTACAGAAAATAGGAAACAATCATTTTCAACTTAGTCTAAACGTAATTCTTAAAGCACATCATAATCACAACGACCGAGCGAGACGATATCACTGTCATTATATTATTTTTGTACTATACATGCACAAGCGCCTAAGATTATATCTGAATCAACTTTCTTTTACACTTCATAAATATACATAACGTCTTTATTGCAATCTAACAAAGCTTAAATTACCGTAACTTAATCAAGTACATCAGAAATAACAGACTTCTTACTATGTTTAACTGCAAACTTAAATTTTCTTATGAAAAACTAACGCAACGAATTTAGTACATCAACTATAAAGCCTACTTTTGCTTGATTTGTCGTACATTCTTATTACTTCATCTGAATAAACAAAATCCAACTCGTAAGCTTTTGTTTTTGCTAACGGTACAGTTGCCACATGGAAATGAGAGTCTGTGATGGATTCGGATACATTTGTTTAAGCTCTTTTTTTTGGCGTTGTTTGTTAGTTTAATAATATTCTTGTGTTACTGCAACAGGCAACATATAGGAACTGTGACTTATGCTTCAATACGTTATGCGTTGATTTATTCGGGTTTGATAAAAAAATTAGTACGTACATATATGGCATTTAATAGTAGGAGTAGTAGGTATACATGATGAATGTTACCCTCCAATTATAGTAAATAAACTAAAATCCTATGCATGTTTCACGTTTCCCGTTTGAAAATAAAATAACCTTTTTCAAACCGTCAAAAATTACGTTTACCCTTGTGTATTAGTGTCAAAGCAGTTTCTTTTAAAGTGAGAAATTGTATAATATCAAACTAGAAATCAACGAGATCCTGCTGAACTGCCTCGATCTGTCTTGATGAATATATGTACCTATTGCAAAAATCAGTAAGTAGTACCATCAGATTCAACACGAACCATCTTACATTCGTTGGTGTTGCTACGCTACGCACACACGCACAACCCAGGTGTTGGGCGCACGCGCACATCGACAGCGCGTAAAGCCAGTAGTGGACCAGTTTATACGTAACTGAACGGTAATAATGTTGATATAGCGTAGTGACAGCAAAAGTGGGCGTTTTGAAGTTATTATAATATAATGATCATCTTAAAGTGATCAAGTTGTGAGACCAGTATTTTTTCTTCGAAGAATCAAAGAATATGAACATAGTCATGAACATTGCTAAACTATTCTTGTTTATAAAATGAGTGCTTTTCTTTATGTAAATTAATTCTAAAAACAAAAATACTAGTATTTTTTTTTTACCAAAAAAATACAGTATTTTAGTACCTTAATCTAATGTTTTGCCAAACTGTGAGACAGTTTGTTGGCGGTGCGCTCTAAAATAATCTTAAGCTAAATAGGTGCACTAATTATTAGTAACAAGTTAACTTAGCATTAGGAACATAAATTTACTTATATGTATGTATGTATCTTAAATCTATCTTGCGAGACAGCATCACACTCAACTAACCAGGCGTAGATCTTATCTCGTCCTGTAATGACAAAATATGTTTTTTTATAAGCATAAACTACGGATTTTTATCAAATACTGATATAATTATAATAGGTACACTGCAAAATGTCTTATTATGTGAGGCCAATACTGGTTTTTGTTTTTTTGATAAACATTAAGATGAACTTCACCATACACCGCTGCAGACGGTACCCGCAGAAGCGCTCACATTCAAAACACGTGGTACAAGAAAGAGAGAAAATAATAAACCCTTTAATTTATGCCACGATAGTACTCGCATCTCGAAAATAAAATATTGTGTTTTTATTTTTTATTTTCCGAACCTTTTTTGGGTCACTGGCCTCAATAGTGACGTCGCGCTTTAAAGGTGTCGAGTCGATGAAGGTGTAAAGAGTATCATTTAGGCATTTGGAATCGTATGGGTATTGTAATACACTAATACATATGTAGTAAGTACTTACTATTATTATCAGTGCTGATCTTATTAAATATGTATTAATATTTTTATCTCGCACAATAATTCTAATCTTGTAGTTTCTTAAATCAAGGCCCTTATAATCGTGCCCTTAATTTTAAAATAAAATATATCACCGGCCGTAGAAATATTGCCATTCAATCCTAAGTGAACTGTTTGTTCTCCTACGATGAGAGGTTCATCACTATCCAGCCTTTCCGACACGTTGTATATCAGCCATTTAACATTGTGGTTTTATTCTAAATAAAAGAAATAATAGATTCATTACACAATATTTTAGAATTGATAATATTTAGAGTATCCATAACCGTATTATCTCTTCAAAATAAGTTTTTTTTTTTGGTTGTCCTTGAAGGGAATTTTTCCTTTTTTTTGTCTAAAGATGTTTATATGCAATAAAGTGAGATATATATGTACCTACATAAAAATTTAAGTAACAATCGACAATACAAAACATCGACTGGCCCAGCCCAAACCGGCACGGTAGCCCGGGACGCCTACGCTCGCCACACGACACAAATCACGGCATAGACTCTCGCTTTTGAGTTTAGTTTATGGTGTCGTAAATACGAGTCGCCGAACTGGTCGTAAGTGTTAATGTTAAGAAAAGTATTGCAATTTAAGATTTTGGATCATGTAGGTACTTAAAGCTAACAAGCCTTTTTATTTCACCACTTATTAACAAGCAATCAATTTTACTAACTTAAGAGTCAATAAGTAAAATTCTTAATGTAATTTTCCCTTTTTTTTTAATGGTCACATTATTTTATTGATAATTTACAATAAATACCTATAAACTAACTTATATACTAAAACTACAAATAAATACAGCACAAAAATCTAAAATAAACCACCCTGAATCGTACCTGGCTCAAAGGTCCCCATTATTCCTGCTGCGTTCCCCGGCTGAACTGCAATGGAAACCTGCTGAACCAGAAACGACCCAGAGCGAGGATCGCAGCCCCTCTCGCGCAAACGACGCCCCAAATCCCTAAAGAAAGCGCGCGCCTCTGACCCCCAAGGCCCTGCCGTCTCGATAGCCACCGGCACAAAGTCGCCCTTAAACGTTTCTAAATACCTAGACAATTTTTATCAAGAAGTGGGCTACCTTATTACCACAACTAGAATTATTTGCCCACAACTCGAAACAACACAAAAAAAAGACATAAGGTATTAACTTTTCAACCTTTCTGCAGACACGCCTAGCGAAAACAATTTAAGCCGTAAAGATAACGCCAACTTTAATGAAAATAAGGTCCAGTATTGTTTAGGACCGTTACATACTTCTAAAGAACGCACATAAACTTGTCACATTTATTATAATACACGTGACTTATCACGAACTATAAGTAAACGTTATAATAGTTTTGGTTAATGTGGTACCAGTCACAATTAATTTAACAAGAGATTTACTTGTTATATAACTTTTACTATTCCACTTTTAATCAAAGGAGACTTGTCGATCTTTATAATTACAAGATTATCAAAATATCTTATTGAATAAAATATAATATATATTATCACCTAAATAATATTTGTCACTTTATTCTTCAAGTTAAAAACAATTGACAATACACGTAACCACATACAACTCTGTTGTATACTGATGGTTGCTTCATTCTTTGTACATTGTAAGTATTTTTCCATTCTTCCTTCCACCAGTGCTACATTGAGCCACCAAAAATGTTAACCACAAAATGAACGAGTAGCTACAGACGGACAATCATAACAACTGAAGTTAAGTCCTGTTTCAAAATGAAAACAATTGGCTATCAAAATACCGCAAACGCAGCTCCCGGATTGCGCATCCAGATACCTACGGGCCGACCATTCACGTTCATTTTTAAATTGTTTACTACCGAAAAGTTGGATTGCCCAATTTATCGGACATATAACTTATGTGGTTTGCCGCAAATAATTCTCCTTTAGGAATACGGGTTTAGTATTATTCTGACATGTTGATGTTTTGGGTCAAAGTTTACGTTAAATTTACTGCGGTCTTATTCATATTAGTTCGTATGACTAAGATTCTAATCGCAGCAAAATTATTGCCACAAGTGCCTAAGTTTAAAACTCAAAACACTACATAATGAATAAGGTATTCGTAGCGATATAAGTACTTTATCTTTTTTCAGTTTATGCCCTTTTTGTATGGCAATTTTGAGTCTTCAGAGGTTTCGTATTAAATTCATGAGGTGCCAATGGAGATTAAGATTTTTTTTCGCAAAGATATATAACATGCTGTAATTTTTAGGGTTCCGTACCCAAAGGGTAAAAAAGTGACCCTATTACTAAGACTCCCCTGTCCGTCCGTCCGTCCGTCCGTCCCGTCTGTCACCAGGCTGTATCTCACGAACCGTGATAGCTAGACAGTTGAAATTTTCACAGATGATGTATTTCTGTTGCCCCTATAACAACAAATACTAAAAACAGAATAAAATAAAGATTTAAGTGGGGCTCCCATACAACAAACGTGATTTTTGACCGAAGTTAAGCAACGTCGGGCGGGGTCAGTACTTGGATGGGTGACCGTTTTTTTGCTTGTTTTGCTCTATTTTTGTTGATGGTGCGGAACCCTCCGTGCGCGAGTCCGACTCGCACTTGGCCGGTTTTTTACTGGTGTCATAGAATAACTAAGGGATGTCAGAATCTTCTGAAGTGGTACTTTTTAACAGTATTTTCACTTTTGAGGATGGTGTTGAAAGACATGCTACTCTTCAATCGTTCGTTACAGAACTACAAAGGCGATTAAATAAAAATATATGCCTACTGTTAACAGTCGGACAAGAACTAGAATACTTTGTAAAATATAACGAAAGCTTAGTGTCACTCTTTTATTAACTGCTCCTACACTAAAAATTATATAAAATTATTATATGTCTCTACTTTTTATATCATCTAAAAGTAGCCTTTTCTGAAAACTTTCAGTGTTACCTATGTATCGTCCTTTAACTGTGTGCAGATATGAAGTCTCTGTATGTAGCTTTATAAAAATTTCGTTATTGAACTGTTAGCTGATTTAAATTATTCTCCCGGAAGGTCCGTAAAATTACTTCTTTAGTCATTTCAAACCAACGTTTAGGTTCAAGGACCGTAAATTTTAATACAATGATGTCTAATGAGTAACGAGTGATAAAAATACAATGAGTCTACAGCCACCGTACTACGCGTTCTTTCATCTTCCAACCTATTGTCATCAATGACGAATGTTTCTTTAACTTTGACGTTATTGCCATACTCATTTGCTGCGCTTTCAGTTTTAAATTTTTAATAGCTTCTTTTGAAATTACTGCTACTGTTCCGGTTTCTTAGTTGATTTTAATGGGTGTCGTTATTATAGAAAATTTGGTATTTTGTCTGTGGCGTGTAATATGTAAAGAACAGTTCGACTACGGTGTAACAAATTGTAAACCTTTCTTATTAACACGTGCCAGTCCATTTTGTAGTTCAAACTCAGAGATTTCATTTAGATGTTTCAATCACTCGTTTCAGATAATCCTTTCCACAATAAATTTCACAAGAAGTTGAGGAGCAAAAAATAAAATATAAGCAAATTAACAAAAATAAGAGAAAGCCTTGACGGCTCAGTAAAATGATAAGTGATAATGATTGCCAACCAACTATAAAATCGTCATAGATCATAAATGGTCATTCAAAATTAAAATTATAAACATGTATGTAACAACAGGTTACTAATTTGATAGGTCTTTGTCACGCATATGATCTGTCAGTGTCAAAAGTGATGATTCCATAACAAATTCGGCTTCTTATATATTACTTACATAAATACCTTTTACTGGCACTGACCCGTAAATCTGTCAATGATCACATGAGTTTAGCAAAATGAGCATCTTGCCCGTTAATGCCAAGTTCAAACTTACAGAAACATACCATTACGGTTTATCAATCTATCCTTCTGCCATTGGCGTACCTAGTTTATTATTCATGGTGGCACGCAACCACAATAATTAATAAGGTTAAGCTCTAAGGAAATTTGCATACAATGGTTTGACGGACCATCTAAAAATAGGTTTAGATTTCAGATGGTGTCAGTGGTAGTAAGTCAATCAGGTTCAATAAGAGAAATAAAGCTTGTTGGATTTGAAAATGTATTACAAATAAAATAATATAATAGGGATGGTGACACATGTTGAATTCTATAACAAAATTTAGTATAATACATAGCAAACGATTAATTTATCACAATAATGTGGATATTAAAATAAAATATTGAAAAATTACAAAAATACAGGACCTGAAAGTTTCAAAAATTTTATTTTTTTAATTCCAAAAACGATAAAAGTAAGGGTATATTCTCATTTGTTTATTTACTTGACATTTTTATACTACGACGGAGGCAAAGAAGTGTACTTATATCCCACCTTTTGGTAAACCGCCACCACTTGCAACTCCAGTGTCACAGACGCGTTGCCAGTTCTACATTAGGTATACTTAAGTATTCAAGGATTTTCTATATTTTATTTACCATAAATTATAATTGGACACTATATTGAACATAGTTTTCGCAAAAAGTCATCTCTCTTAGTAAAAGGCCCTAAGTGTTGCGAAGATACTGTCTTTTGCTTGTTATGTCCATATTATCTACAAAAATTCCCATTTTAAATCCACTTATTGCAACGAACGGGCATGATCTGGATCGCTTTAATTTTTATTCAAGCTTTATAAACGAATATAGTAGTTATGGATAAAATTAGTCTTATTAAAGTCGGTTATTTATTATTTTAATTGAAAGAGCCTCTGCAGTAGACCTCGAAAACGATTAAGTTTAAGTTATAGCTATAAATTTTAAGAAAACGTCTGCCATTGGATTAGCTGTGAAGTTCCATTTCGTCAAATACAAATTCAAAAAAACATGTGTTATGCTAAAGCGGATAAAGACCATATTAGTGATTCTATCTAATACTTTTTTGTTTAAATTTGTAGCATGTATCACAATAAAATTAATGTTAGATTATTAATGCATTCTAGCAAGAAAGCATAAGTCGTAGAAATTGGTCTCAAACCATTACCCGTAGCATTGAGATTTGATATTTTACAATTATAGGCAATTAAGTATAAAAAGTGTAATAATGGAGTCAGATTATGCCCCTGGGAATGATAATGTGTATATCCTAAAATGTTAACATTTTAAACAATTAAGTATATTTCGTCTTTTTGTGTTTTGGTTTATTAATAAACTCTACGTTATTACATCAGTAAAATCACCTTTAAATGCTTCGTCTTGTAGTTAGTGCAGTTAATCCTTTTCTTAGTTTTTCCCAAGTAAACATTAGGTATCATAATTGTTTAAAAAACACAAACAGTTTTTATGTGATTTAAACGTTAACATGCATATTCATAATGATTACTTGTTTATTAGATTATGTTGAAATATTATTCATAAATCATAATTCATATTTAATTATAAATAACATTACAAAAGCCAAGCCTATATTTATTGTATGTCAAGTACTAAGATATTTCTAAGCCGTTGTTTTGGTTTTCAGCAGGTGATGTAAGCATTTGGTTTCATTCTGACTGACGATTAATTTAACAATCTTACTGTAATTGACATCTTCACTGGTCACCAAGTGGACGATTGTATTTAAAACCCGAACCGGACTTCACAAACTAGTTTTAGGATAATCCTTCTATTTCTGGATAATTGCCCAGTCATCACGGCAGGGAGTTATGAAATGTTTCAAAGATTGATGATTTCAAATGATTATTTTGAGGGTTTTTTACAAAGATTGCTATTTTATGTAGTCTGTGTACCCAATAATACAAATCTCAATTCAAATTTATTTTCGACAATGAGTTAATTCGATAATGTACTCGTATTTATTACACATTTTAAAGTTAGTAACGTATTACAGATTTTTAAGTTAGTACAGTACTATACACTAAAATGAAAAAAATATTAGCCTCCTCGCCAGTTCAAAATGAATTGGCATTAACATTTTTAATAAATATAATGTAGTTTGAGGAACATGGAGTGATTTTAGTCAAGCAATCAAGATATTGTTTGGTTTGACTGAAAGTAAATGTAGTAATACTTATTGTAATAAATAAATTAAATGACTTTTATACAAAATATGGGTCTTTTTGAAGACCATATTATTAATACTACTACGATGCCGCGGCGGCTGGATATTTACTGAAACAGTAGTAAATTCTTCCATTTTCGTGGAACAATCAATCTTTAGTATGACTTCTCACTCGACCACATTAGAATCCTGAGAACACGAACCAATCAATTAATCATGCTTTAGATGAATTGTGTTTTTATTCAGACCCGCTGAGTTGTCCTACTGGAATAATTCCGAGCCCTCCGTATTGTGACAAATCATCCAGCCCTGTGTCTCCATTATCTTCCCGACGATCGTGTTTTATGGGAATTTCTGTTGGAATTTCAATTTCTGTGTTAACTTGTTTCGTCAGCTTTATTGATTTGTAAGTGATCGTTGAAATATGTAAATTGTTATTGATGTTAGCTACCGTCCGTTTTAAACACTGAACGCTCAACAGGTTTAGGGATTATTTTACTAAAGTTTTTAAAGCCATCATTAACTGTCATCGTAAAGTTCCTGTTGCCCATAATAATATTTAGGTAAGTTCTTTAGATTATCGTCTTTTACTCATAGTAGACATTAGGCCCTAAAAATATACATACTTAAGTATTTAGGTATGCATATTTACTTTCACAATATAAAAACTTCTGAATATACTTATTTCGCAATCAAAAAGGAATCGGTGTTTCCTGCGCTCTGATTATTACTAGACTGTTGCAAATAGCAATTTTATTTTAGAAACTTGATACTATAATTTCTAGATTTAAATATATTTTCTATATACCTACATGTAACAATTTATTTCGACTGACTAATCACTGTTTACTGGAGTCGTTTCATCACCTCACCGTTAGGCTAATTCGTGTGTAATTTCTCTAATGACAGCTAACAGTCCGCGGGAGTAATGCCGGGTTGCGCGCAATTTGCCCGGGTTTCTGCTATTGCGTGCGACAACCGGACCTAACGCGGTCAACTCGGATTCAATAAAGCTTTCAATTTGCTCAACGTATGTATCATACGACTTACTTAGATACTCCTGAAAAACCGGCTACGTCAGCCAGATTCGGGCGCATGAGCGCCGAACTAACTAGGAGCACAGAATAAATAATAGTACTAAATACAGAAGACTCACTCTCTAACAAAACGCGTCTGTTACGATCAGCACAGATATGGTCGCTAGGTGGTGACAGCGCCACGCGCGGCTTATGGCTTTCCCCAAAATTGGGGCCGAACGGATGTACCTACTTTTTTTTAGCTACCTGTAGCAAAGCGACGAAATCGCGCAGTGAGACACGCCTGCTAGGAGTCTTAAGTGGTCGCCGTGCGCCGTGGCCTTAATCGGCCGGAAGGATCATCATCATCTTCACTCCCGAAAAAAGCAAACACTTGTAAACTTCAACTCCTGAAGTAACAAATATAATACTTAAATAATGACTTAAAACAGAATTTATTGAAGTTTAAACAAGTTGCTACTTTACCAATCATTGCAAAATATGACATCGTCTTACATAAATGGATGGTGTTTAGCAAAAATGTGTCAACCCACTATAAAATGTCAACTTTAAGTGTCATTTTTTTGAGTTGACATGTTATTGCGTAATTAATGTTGGTTGACACATTATTGCTAAACACCATCCAAATAGGCTCTAAGTAATATTACTGTTATCTAGTTTACGTCAGAAAAAGCGACATCTTTGGGTGATTTGGACAATAATAAACTAAACGTAGTCCATATCAGCTCGAACAATTATGATATCCTTGTGAGTTCTGATGGTCTTCAACAAATGATCGAATGTAGGTATACCTACTAAATCAAAATATGATTATAACCTTTAAGTTGATTTTTAGGGTTCCGTACCCAAAGGGTAAAAAACGGGACCCTAAGACTTCGCTGTCCGTCCGTCCGTCCGTCTGTCACCAGGCTGTATCTCATGAACCGCGATAGCTAGACAGTTGAAATTTTCACAAATGATGTATCTCTGTTGCCGCTATAACAAAAAATACTAAAAATAAAATAAAATAAATATTTAAGGGGGGCTCCCATACAACAAACACGATTTTTATGCTCTATTTTTTGTTGATGGTGCGGAACCCTCTGTGCGCGAGTCCGACTCGCAATTGGCCGGTTTTTTAACTTCACATTTCTATCAAATTTTATGTTCTACCTGTTATTGTTCGTACAAAAAGTAGAAATGATAACTCTTGCTTGGGTATCATCGTGATGTTTTGAGTTCGTCAATACCACAATAAGTTTTGCAATAAGTAAAGGTGCAAATAAATCAAATTGCGCATACTTAATCACATAAAAAATATATGATTCAGCCCACATAAATGAGCGGTAACAGCCAATAAAACAAAACCATAGAACTAAATAAACTCTCCAATACTTTGTTTGAAAGTAAACAGTATAAGAAGTAGCATCAAACACTTGGGGGCAGTAAAACGGTCAGTTTTACGAGGTCGTAAATCAACTATCGCTGGATCGCGTCTGAAGTCAGTTTTAAAAGATTCAATAAAACTTACTTTCTTTCACACTTATGTTGGTGTAGGTACTAGTAGGTACCTACTTACTTATCGAGAGGTACAAAAACTTAACTTATACCAAATCTCAGATCTTGACTTAGCTCCACACTTACAGGCGGAATAATTTTTTTCAGTGGGTTCTTGAGAATCAAGTAGAATACATGTATGTATATATATACAGTGCCAACCACTTGAATAGCCTCACCTATATATTTTGAGTATTATAATTATACGTGATTATTTTTATCAATATATCTTAAATTTGAATTGTACGCCCTGACGTTGATCGAACGACACATTAACAAGTCCGAACTTGTCTGCGCGCGAAACGTCGTGGACGCAAGAGCTAATACGGGCCCTCCACATGAATAGCCTCAGTGTAACATAATCGTCCAAACCGTGCATTTAAGTTTCGCTTTCAAATTTATTTTATTATGATTAGATAATACAGATGGCATTCTATTAAGTACCTGCAGTAACGCGATAAACACAGTGTTTTTGTGACTATGGGACGTGGTAAAAAACTTACAAGTTTAGAAATTGAAAAGGTTAATTTTTATTTAACTCTAAAATTATCCCATCGTGAGATAGCTAAAAAAATAGGTCGCAGCCCTAAAGTTATTAATAATTATGTTAAAAATAAGGAAAATTACGGCCACCAGTATACAGGACGCACAAAATTTGCCACTACGGATAATGAACGTCGACTTATTTTACGCTCTGCTTCAAATTCCACCAAGACCGCCAGGCAAATAGCTAGTGAAATAAATACTAGAGCATTTCTCTCTACAGTTCGACGGATTATTAGAACATCATCCCACCACAAACGAAAAAAAATCATGAGTAAACCTCCTTTGCGCGAACAACATGTGGCGGGTCGACTGTCTTTTGCTAAAAAGTACATGTGCTGGAAAACCGAGTGGTGAAATGTGATTTTTAGTGATGAGAAAAAGTTTAATCTAGATGGTCCAGATGGATTTAAATATAATTTTCATGACCTAAGGAAAGAACCGAAAGTTCTATCACGTCATCATTCAACTCTCGGATCGGTTATGGTTTGGGGAGCAATTTCTTACTATGGTACTGTTGATTTAATTGTGGTAGACGGAAGACTAAATGCTGAAAAGTATTTAAATTTATTAAAAGAAACAAAAAGTAAGTTCAGAAAAGTAATAGGTAGAAAAAAAATGTTTTTTCAGCATGATAATGCTCCCATACTCACGTCAGCCATAGTTACAAAGTGGTTTGAAGAAAACCAGATTGAAGTTCTAGATTGGCCATCCTTGTCCCCTGATCTGAACATCATGGAAAATGCCTGGGGTTGGCTGTCTCGGCAAGTTTATTACAACGGAAGACAGTTTAGTAATAAAGAAGAACTGATTCAAGCTATTTACACTGTTTGGGCTTCTGTGGACGTTAATTACATACATTCTTTATATGAATCACTACCTAATCGTATTTTCGAATTAATAAGGTCTAATGGAAGGTATACGAAATATTAAACGAAAGAGTTTTAATAACTAAACAGTATCTTTTAGCATGTGAGGCTATTCAAGTGGAAGGGTCAATTATTTGTTTGACGTTATTTCTTAAAACTTTGATTAGATAACAATAAATATTTTATTTACTATTACAAGGCTTCTTGTTTTATTTCATATTTAATGTTTAATGTATATCTCTTTTTTATATAACTATGAGAAATATTAATTTTGGTGAGTGAGGCTATTCAAGTGGCTGGCACTGTATGTATCCGGGTCGTTACCTAACTTTTATTATAATTTTGTCCACAGAAGGGACCTTTTTCTACAATGTGTTTCATCCTAATAAATTCTAATTATCTAAATCTAACGACGTGTTACGTGTTAATAAATACATTATCTTACTAAGAAATATAGAAACAGCATTTTTTTTTTTCAAATTAGATTTATTGCTAGTAATCATTATTTTCTTAACATTCTGTTCTGTACTTTTGTTACGGCATTGATTTAGATAGCGGGTATAAAAACAACTTAGTTAACTCACCAAATTAATAAAAATGTATACCTAAGACTAAGTACCTAAGTTCGGTACTTACCTAACTACGCTTTACTAGAGCGATTTGTGTAACGATTTCGATACATTAGAATCAAACCAGTTTACCTTACAATCTACGATTGTCAAAGCGATTAGGACTACAGCTAACAAATTATGTCCTTCTGCCTAAGTTGTGTCGCAATCGTGTCTAAACCAGAACCTTACTTACGACTTGGTTAAGCTGTAAAATTTGGCTATCGTTGGTAAATTTACTAGGATCATAACGGTTCAGGCGGAGCATGTCACTTTCTGACTTTGTCACTTTCTGAGATCGTCACATTCTGAGTTCGTCACTTTCTGACTTTGTCACTTTCTGAGATCGTCACATTCTGAGTTCGTCACTTTCTGACTTTGTCACTTTCTGAGATCGTCACATTCTGAGAACGCCACTTTCTGAGGACGTCACTTTCTGAGGACGTCACTTTCTGAGAACGCCACTTTCTGAGGACGTCACTTTCTGAGGACGTCACTTTCTGAGTTCGTCACTTTCTGAGTTCGTCACTTTTTTAGCATAGGTACGATTTAACAGTATAATATACCTGCACAAAAGATGTATACTGCCAGCAACCAGATTAGCTGTTCGACATACGGTTGCTTTTATTATATCCTACATACCAATACCAATCTCTGTTTGCCTTACGCCTGACTGGTAGAGAATTCCATTTGGAAAAACGTCCTATTTGTCGCGCAATAAAGTGAAAACAGAGAAATAAATAATAATAAAAAACAATCTAATTATGTTTAAATCAGAATATTTAATTCAGAATAAGTACTTAGAAACTACAAGCACCAAAACATTTAGCCACAGATTGGAGTTAGGCCGGCAACAGCTTCGATTCAATACGCATAAATGTTTCGCACAGTAGGAACCATGATTTTATCATTCGTCGCTGTGATTAGCTCGTGAAGGTATCACGGCAAGCTCGCTGACACCAGTGGAAGGTCATTCCCACATATTTACATTTAAACGGACTGCCGCTCCTTTCGTGACAACATATTCTTCATACCGCGTCTTCTGTCATGTCTCCATAAACTCAAACGTCTTTTTTTCTGATGATAGTGTACATTTTGGATATAAAAATATGCATTAGCGTATAAAATCAGCATTGCTGCAGTTTTGTTTCAGACAATATTTCTTCTCGTGTCATCTGTGGAGAATAGGCGTCAATGGATTTTTTCTTCAAAGCGTTGCCGAATTTCAGAATATATGTTCAGCCATCAATCACTTCTGCGTATGGAGTGATCCATACTCTCATAGTTCTCATGTTCTTTATTTGTTTGTTTTCTTCCTATATACTTAGAGGTTACACGATGAATTTTTAAATTATTATTACATTATACTTTTAGCCTGACAATAAAAATCTTGCATGTCGCCGATTTGACATCGCTGATTTTTTTTCTATTTAAAATGCGAAACTACAAAAAGGTTATACATATATACCTAGTTTGTCAAAGGACTGTCTCATTTCAAACATAGACAGAGATAATCATACTATCTTTGTCTTTCTCTAGTACTAGCACCCAAAACAAAAGGATGAGTATAGTTTGTAGGTATTGTTCTTATTTAATGACAAATGGCTTTGACCAACTATAATTAGATAATATGGTGCGCTAGCTTCGACCTTCATCATTCATGCCGAATTTGGCCTACCATTCGATAAGCATGCTATATGTATATACGATAAATTTAATCATATTTCTTAGAATGTCATTCATATATTAGATTCCAACGGACACTTCTTAGTAACGAGAATAAGTTGAAGAGTAATTAAACCAAATCAACACATCCCACGCCATTACATAGAATGAATTTGGAATGAATGACATTTTATAAATGGACGTCTAGAGCCAAACAAAAAAGTATGGCAGCAAAATACTTTTCTACGATGTTCCTGTTGATGGTAATAACGCTCACTTCAAAGAAAAACATTCAAATCACATACTGTTTTTAACACTAAGTATCAAAATTGCAAAAAGAACTGCGATACAGTAAAAGCTTTTTATTCCAATGACTTTAATTGTAACATATCCAAATGACTTACGTCAAAAGCGAATAGCGAACGAATATGGAATGAATAGAGTCGCTACGGATTGTGTTTCCATATTAATTATTACATATTTATTAGATGGTATTGTATGAAATCTAGAAGAGCACCAATTTACAATTAACTTTTACCGGCTTTCCCCACTGAAGTCGTTTTTTTAGGGTTCCGTACCTCAAAAGGAAAAAACGGAACCTTATTAGGATCACTCGTGCCTCTCTCTGTCCGTCCGTCTGTCACAGACTATTTTCTCCGAAACTACTGCACCAATTAAGTTGAAATTTGGCACATATATGTAAGTTTGTGACCCAAAGATGGACGTGTAATGTAAACAAATGAATTTTAAATATGGAGGCCATTTTTGGGGGGTAAATGAGAAAATTAAAAAATAAAGTTCTTTAAACTATATCGTGTTACATATCAAATGAAAGAGCTCATTGTAAGAATCTCAAATATTTTTTTTATATAATTTTAGGATAAATAGTTTAGCAGTTATTCAAGAAAATAGGCAAAAAATGACCATTCCCCCCTCCTTATCTACGCCACGAGCACACAAAACTGGTTGAAAGGCCATAAATAAATAAATAATTACATAAATAATCTTTTTGAGATTTTTTATAAAATTAATGCTACTTTTTTCGATAGGATCAATATTCTGCCGCTTTCTACCCAGTGGCTGTTAACAGCCACTGTGCCAACTCGCGTCTTATGCATCTTTCACTTCCACCCCTGGAGCATATAGCTCTAACGACGTAACGACTCCTCTCTGGACGGCCAATAAAGGCAAGCCAGAGCCGAGAGTCCTGCGGGTCCCCTTGGGGTCCACTCCGACCGACGAAGACACGCCGGAGACGGAGACCCTGACCGACTCTTTGAAGCACTCGGATACGTGGGGTCGTTACTCCCCAACAGCTCGCCACAAGCTGCCCTGGGTTATTTGATTTATTATTATTATTTTGTATTTTAATGTCACTAACCTTAATTAATTTTAAGATTTGTTGTACTAACAATTTTATTATGGATCTACGGATTCGAATTAAATAAATAATTGAATTAATTGAATAACACATTTTTTGCTATTGGCTATCGTTTACGGGTTATTTACGAAATACTAAAAAAGGGACCTTAGAATTTATTTTCTCCCTTTAATATCTTTTTTAATGTTGATCCTAGCGAAAAAAAGTAGCAGGGTCTTACAAATGACACAAAATTAATAAATAGTGACATAAACATTTTGATACTTCCATATACCTAATGTCGAAAAAATGCCATATACATGTCAAAAGTGCCTTAAAAATTGCTAAATAGTGCCATACAAATGTTGATATTTAAACGTCCATATCTAGCTAACTATAAAAAGTAGAGTGGTGCCTCGTACAGTATATTTTTTGTTGTTAAGAATACTTCCTAAATCTATGATTATAAATCTAATTTTCCAAAAATAAAAAATTGCCATACAAATGTCGAAAAAACACCCTCTTCAAAAATTGACCCAAAAAGGGACCTCAACCCCCCCTCCCCCACCCGTTAGCTTCACCCCCACCCCCGGGTACTTTTAGTATCTTGTCTTGTGTCCTGCATAGTGGGTAAAACATAGAGATCAAATGTATAAATTAATGTATCTACCATCTTTCATGTTACCTATGTTTAATAAAATAAATGAAACTGAAACTGAATACACCATTCCCTAGATTCTAGAACTATGCCAAAATTGGCTTATAAATGTATTATTTCCCCCGATTGGCAATTTTTGGTGTTCGTTTGGTGTACTATAGGTACCTAAAAAAGTACATGGGGCATATTCTAATAGCCTCCGATATGAGGAATCTAAAAAAAATTTTGGATTGCAACTAAATCAGTACGACGCTGTCATTTTCTATTACGCGATTACGTCCGATTTTACCCGAAAAACGAAGTTCATTCTGAGAGTTAACGGAGTTAACGGACTGTAAGTATAATTGGTCAAAGCAATTTGTCATTAAATAAGAACAATCACAAGGTGACAGATTTAACGTTAAGTTCTAACTAACGTTAGACCAGGCCCCAATTTCACCACGGTGACAGGTGCGACAATTGTAAAACATCACTGTTGCTGACGTCACAGGCATCCATGGGCTACGGTTACCGCTTACCATCGGGCGGGCCGTATTCCTGTTTGCCACCATCATTGTATTATTTAAAAAAACTTTATTATATCGAAAAAAAAACAGATATTTCTCTTACCAAGTTTCTGACAATTGTCACAAGATTTAAAAGAATTGTTGTGAATTCTTGACAGGAAATGAGTTCTGTGTCGGAATTAATATAAATTCGATTTAAAATTTTCATTTCCGGTTTTTTGTATGAAAAAAAAAACAAAATTGTTATAACTGCAAGAAAGAGCAATTAAAATTGTATACAAACCAATATTCAACTTATTTTTCAGTTTATTAAATAATACCTGCATCAGCTTTTGAAAAATGCTCTCCTCAAATTTCGTCCACTTTTTAAATGCTTCCAAACCGGAAACGGTGCCAAATAATTTTTTTTTAAAACAATGCGTATTTTTAAAACATCGAGTAGTATGATTATTCCAAATATCAGCAAATTCTATGACCTGACACTTTTTTCGCTGCCCGCTTGGCGTGAAATGCCCCTACTATCAAAAGTACATTTCGATAGTAGATAATAATATGTTGTTGATGTTGGCTTATTAGATATAGATGCACCTTATTTGAATCAGGTGTGCAGGATTTCGAAAATGACTGATGAATGATTTTGGAATCCAAGATGGCGACCATGCAGTATGTCATAAAAGTCGTCATGGATGTCGTTTTATACGTTTCAGGAAGTGATACGATAGGTTGTTCAGTGCGTGTGGTTCTGAAGAGGAACGAAAATTGTATTATTTTTGCGCTACGACGCACGGTTTAGGAGATCCAGGCCCTATAAAGATTTTTCTTTCCTTTTTTCTTCTATTTATTAGTTTTTTCCTTTTCTTGTGTTTTTTAAATATGACTTAGGAGTTTCATAAAGGGGAATGAATATTTGATTATTTTTGCACTACGACGTACGGTTTAGGAGATACAGCATTATAAAGTTTTTTTTTTGTTTTTCTTTTTATTTCTTTTTTGTTTTTTTTTTACGCACGGTTTAGGAGATACAACCCATAAACATTTTTCTTTATTTTTTTTTATTTTTTTTTGTTTTTCGTGTTTTTTAAATATTACTTTCGGGATTCAAAGGGGAACGAAAATTTGATTATTTTTGCGCTACGATGCACGGTTTAGGAGATACAGCATTATAACGTTTTTTTTTTGTTTTTATTTATTTCTTTTTTGTTTTTTTTTTAATATTAATTAGGGGTTTCTTACAGAGGAATGAACATTTTATTATTTTTGCGCTACGACGCACGGTTTAGGAGATACAACCCATAAACATTTTTCTTTCTTTTTTTTTTGTTTTTCGTGTTTTTTAAATATTACTTCCGGGATTCAAAGGGGAACGAAAATTTGATTATTTTTGCGCTACGACGCACGGTTTAGGAGATACAGCATTATAAAGTTTTTTTATTTTTTCTTTTTATTTCTTTTTTGTTTTTTTTTTTTTTTAATATTAATTAGGGGTTTCTTACAGAGGAATGAACATTTTATTATTTTTGCGCTACGACGCACGGTTTAGGAGATACAACCCATAAACATTTTTCTTTCTTTTTTTTAATTTTTTTTTTGTTTTTCGTGTTTTTTAAATATTACTTGCAAGATTCAAAGGGGAACGAAAATTTGATTATTTTTGCGCTACGACGCACGGTTTAGGAGATACAGCATTATAAAGTTTTTCTTTTAATTTCTTTTTTTTTTTAAATATTAATTAGGGATTTTTTACAGAGGAATGAACATTTTATTATTTTTGCGCTACGACGCACGGTTTAGGAGATACAACCCATAAACATTTTTCTTTCTTTTTTTTAATTTTTTTTTGTTTTTCGTGTTTTTAGGGTTCCGTAGCCAAATGGCAAAAAACGGAACCCTTATAGATTCGTCATGTCTGTCTGTCTGTCTGTCCGTCTGTCCGTCTGTCCGTATGTCTGTCCGTCCGTATGTCACAGCCACTTTTCTCCGAAACTATAAGAACTATACTGTTGAAACTTGGTAAGTAGATGTATTCTGTGAACCGCATTAATATTTTCACACAAAAATAGAAAAAAAAAAACAAAAAACGAATCATTTTTACAAGCAAGCAGTAACATCAATAAATAGGTGTCTTATTTAATATAATTCGACTAAATTACATTTCAGCAACACCTCCATATTTCACAAAATAAATCAAGACATTATCCAACCTATATAATCTTGACGTATATTATATCAAAGACGCCTGTACCTAATATAAACCGACCAAGTAACGAATTAGCTATACCATCATATTTAACAAACTAATTTATGACGTTTTGCAACCTTCTTATTTTGGCAAATATATTCCGACACAGCCGGGTGGTATTCTATCTGTCCAATCTCGGTCCAATGTGTATTTGCGTCTCACATTTTGCTTAATGAGAGAGTGAGACGCAATGCATATTGGACAAAGATCTTAAACAAGTAGAATACCACCTCTTTCATTTGATAAACAGAAAAGAATAATGACAAAAGACTATGAACTTTAACTACTAGAATTAAAGTTGAGTTTTACTAACGTACATAATTATCTTTAATGTATTTTGACTGATTCTATTTCAATTTGACAGAAGCCCTGCCGTATTTATGGTCAATAAGGTCTACTGGCCTTAAAATTGTGTATGAAATTACAAGCAAATATCAGCTTAAAGAATGATAGTGTTAACGTTAGTTTGGTAACGTTAGTTTATAATGTGAATTGCGTAACGTTAACAAGCCCTGCAATAAAAAGTAAAATTACCGGTAAAATTAACGTTAACTAGCTAACGTTATAATAATGTTAAGTTATCAAGTATCGTTACCATTTACTACCGGTAATAAGGTAACTTTATGATTTTAACGTTAAGTAACGTTACTTTATAATGTGAATTGGTAACGTTAACAAGCCCTGAGAACAATACCTACAAACTATACTCATCCTTTTGTTTTGGGTGCTAGTACTAGAGAAAGACAAAGATAGTATGATTATCTCTGTCTATGTTTGAAATGAGACAGTCCTTTGACAAACTAGGTATATATGTATAACCTTTTTGTAGTTTCGCATTTTAAATAGAAAAAAAAAATCAGCGATGTCAAATCGGCGACATGCAAGATTTTTATTGTCAGGCTAAAAGTATAATGTAATAATAATTTAAAAATTCATCGTGTAACCTAAGTATATAGGAAGAAAACAAACAAATAAAGAACATGAGAACTATGAGAGTATGGATCACTCCATACGCAGAAGTGATTGATGGCTGAACATATATTCTGAAATTCGGCAACGCTTTGAAGAAAAAATCCATTGACGCCTATTCTCCACAGATGACACGAGAAGAAATATTGTCTGAAACAAAACTGCAGCAATGCTGATTTTATACGCTAATGCATATTTTTATATCCAAAATGTACACTATCATCAGAAAAAAAGACGTTTGAGTTTATGGAGACATGACAGAAGACGCGGTATGAAGAATATGTTGTCACGAAAGGAGCGGCAGTCCGTTTAAATGTAAATATGTGGGAATGAATATGTGCTGGTGTCAGCGAGCTTGCCGTGATACCTTCACGAGCTAATCACAGCGACGAATGATAAAATCATGGTTCCTACTGTGCGAAACATTTATGCGTATTGAATCGAAGCTGTTGCCGGCCTAACTCCAATCTGTGGCTAAATGTTTTGGTGCTTGTAGTTTCTAAGTACTTATTCTGAATTAAATACTCTGATTTAAACATAATTAGATTGTTTTTTATTATTATTTATTTCTCTGTTTTCACTTTATTGCGCGACAAATAGGACGTTTTTCCAAATGGAATTCTCTACCAGTCAGGCGTAAGGCAAACAGAGATTGGTATTGGTATGTAGGATATAATAAAAGCAACCGTATGTCGAACAGCTAATCTGGTTGCTGGCAGTATACATCTTTTGTGCAGGTATATTATACTGTTAAATCGTACCTATGCTAAAAAAGTGACGAACTCAGAAAGTGACGAACTCAGAAAGTGACGTCCTCAGAAAGTGACGTCCTCAGAAAGTGGCGTTCTCAGAAAGTGACGTCCTCAGAAAGTGACGTCCTCAGAAAGTGGCGTTCTCAGAATGTGACGATCTCAGAAAGTGACAAAGTCAGAAAGTGACGAACTCAGAATGTGACGATCTCAGAAAGTGACAAAGTCAGAAAGTGACGAACTCAGAATGTGACGATCTCAGAAAGTGACAAAGTCAGAAAGTGACATGCTCCGCCTGAACCATCATAACGCTTTGTAGTTTGTCTATAAAATTATGAAAAAAGGAACTTACTTAATTGCACCTTATCTTCATTCAAACTATTACTGGATTTATATTTATTATTTACCGGCTTTACACAAGGACGAGGATCTGGGCCCGTTTCTCAAAAGCTTGTAAGATAAAGAATTGGGTACAAGTTACACTTACTTGATCACACAGTTCATTAAGAGCCAACAGGAGTGGTCATTTCTCCATACAAACGTACTCGACAGTTTCCTCCGTGGGTTTTGAAGCTAGAGCAATGATTTTTTCAACACAGATTAATATTGTCAATATCTGTGTCGGACCGTTTTGCTTTTTTTGATATTTTTGTTTTTTAAGGCGCTAGAGCCCTTCAAAAATGGCCAAAATGGCCTAATTGACTATGCCGCAATGAGAGGCATGCTATTCAAAACTGACATCAATTAGTCAAAAAAGCAAAACGGTCCGACACAGATAATGTCATAATCATTTAGATTTCCAAATTTGGTTACGATTGGTTAAGTTTTGGAGGAGGAAACAGTCGAGTACGAAACCTCGATTTTTGATATTTTTACGCAGGATTTTTCGCCTTGTCCTTATCGCACTAGTTTTAGGAGCCGCTTCCGTTAGCGAGACGGGTATATTTACCTAAAATATTTTAAGTTTAGCTCCTGTTGGCTCTTAAACAAAATCTTTTAACCTTAAATTCGACTCCTTACCATGTAAATAAAGCGAATAATCTGTAAGGAGATATTGTAAATAAGCATGAGCTAGGGACACCTGTGTTACGCATCGGGTGAGGACAAAAAAATACGTATCTGAGTGCATTTGGACAGGAAAGTGTGGATAGGACTTAACACAATCTACATTTTTTTCTTATAACCAGGTAATAACTAGAGATGCACCGGATATCCGGTTACTATCCGGTATCCGGCCTATCCGGCCGTTATTTTAGTATCCGGCCGGATACCGGATAGTGACCTACTATCCGGCCGGATACCGGATAGTAATATTAACACATTTTGGGGTAAAAAATGGAATCTAAAAACAGTCACGGTCATAATGCTAACGACACAGTAGATAGAAATGAATACGTAACCAATGTCACACAATACACTAATTTGTTTACACAAAAATACGCGCGCGCACTTGTAACTATAAACGAACTTAAGTAGGTACGTAATGACATGATAAAACTCGTTATAGGCGAATTAGACTCTCGCGCGAGCCACGAGACGCGAGTGTAAGCGGTGGGCTCGCGGCTCGTCTCGTGGCTCGCAAGCTCGTCGAGCTAATATAATTTAAACACTAACGGCACGGCATAAAGTTTATAACCGAATGACAAGCCGAACGCGAGTGTAAGCGGTGGACTCGCGTCTCGTGGCGCGGCTCGCGGCTCGTCTCGTGGCTCGCGCGAGAGTTTAAACCGGCTATTACGATCCTAGAAATGTGTCCGCGCGAACGTTCACTACGAAACAGGTCGAAACCTGCACGACGCGCACCTGCAAAACTCAAAATATAGGTATAGTTCCGCCGGCCGAACATCCGGCGGCCGGATACCGGATATTCGGCCAGTGTCCAGGCCGGATATCCGGTATCCGGTATCCGGCCAAACAACTATCCGTTGCATCTCTAGTAATAACTAATAAGAATTGTTTACTGGGGCTTTTAACTGATTTATGGATAAATAATTAAACACTTCTAAGTGAAAATTCAATATTCAACATTAAAAATGCATTAATAAAAATGCTCGTTCTTCAGAAATTTACCGCTATCTTAGCAGGCCTTAATGCTCATTCTAATGAATAGTAAAAAAAATACTGTTACCTGTTCAAAATTATGGTCTGGTTTTAGAACAGCCAGACCTAAGTAAAAAATGAATCCGTTAGTGTTCCACAATCGTGTACATTAATTAGCACAATACCGCAATAAGGACTTTCTTGGAGTAATTTTATCGACTGTTGATAAGCATAATTTTCGGAGCTTCAACTGCTTGTAAAATCTTGTAATATCAAAAAAACTGTTTCTTTAAAATAAATAAAATTATAAATACTTGCTTATTTTACTTGTCGTCGATATATCCTAACCATATCCACACTAATTTAACATCTCGAGACATCACTACTTCCGTCTCTGTCGCTGGGGCCGGTTCGTGCACGTGTGTAGAACCCGTTTCGCCGACCCAACATTTTATTAATTTGTGTTTCTTATACTTTATATTGTACTGGTATCGCTGGTTTCTTACAGGTACAGGGATCGGGAGATTTTCAATTATATCTTTGTAAAAACATACCTATATCTATAATTACGCTGATAATTTATATGACTATCAAGGCTATATTTTTAAGCATGCTTACTCCGGGGTTATATTAAATAGTGTACTGACGGAAAGGGTACCTTTGCGTTCTTTCGATATTAAAGCTGAGACAGCGGTCAATAGAAAATACTCAGAAGTCATTTTTCATTTAATTCTTTACTTTTGTTTATTTACAACATATTTACAAGTAAAAATCTTTTACAGCGGTCTATAATTCATATTTTTATGTAGATAATGCATATAGATTTAAGTATGTATTTAGTAGCTTTTTTGTGCAGTCTCGAAGCTCAGCCCATTTGTATCGACGATAGCAAATTGCCTGCTTTTGTCCTGTCTGCTCGCTCGTGCGTTGTCTTGCGTCTTGTCATCGAAGTTCCGATTGATTTGTTCTCTTTGTATGTATTTGTTTAAATCACCTTTATTCTTATGATCGTTCATATATTTAACGGTGCAAATTATTCTTGAAACATACGAAAACCTTTTCCTTTTTGATTGATATTTTTTTCCTAAACCAAGAATTACGTTACGGGTTTAAAATTAAGGGTTTTAAATTAAGTTACGGGGAAAAAATAAAATAAACATTAATTAATTGATTTCGTGTCGAACGTCTATTTGAAATTGAAATTAAATTCAAGATTTTTAATTTTAATAAATATCGATAGAGTAGTCCTCAAATGAACAAAAGACCTCAAATCCACTGACGGACAATCAACATGGCCCTCACGACCTGTTTCAATCACCGGCCATTTAATTTATATAGAACTGCAGGGATCGGATACCGGTATTTTTTGTATGGGAACGGAAACGGTATTTTTTCGTTCTTTGCTAATTACTTCATTTCTAATTGGGCAATCTAATAATACGAAGTCGTAACCTAAAAACACAAATGAGTCCTACATTTCGGGTATAAAATAATTCGAAAAATATGGTTATTTCTAAGTTTTTGCCAAAAACCGGTTCCGATCCCTGTATAGAAGTGCGGTAATCTTAGCTTATAAATGTTCATATAAATGCAACCGTCTTGACCATTTTAATCGTTATGTATTGTTTATATTTTATCAATGCGAGAATAGATGCCCTAATCGTTTTCAGTTTAGCCAATTTTTTACGGAAGGTGTACAATCAATCACAGAGTAACATTATTCGGATCAAGGTCTTACTGGGTGCTTCTTGGGTGGGTCTTGCTTTGTGAACCTTCCTCACAGAATAATAACCAGCTACGAGAACACCTAGAACACTTGCATATACTTTATTGCCTCCCACACCGTCTGTTTATCATACGCACCCAAACTTTAAGCATTACGCAACAAATTAATAGTAGGTATTCGCTAGGTGCACGACTGGTGCTGGTGCTGCCCTCATTTTGTCGGACTTTCTACGTTAAATCTTATGGAGTAAAATTAGTTCAAGCGGCTGCCGCTAGTACTAATATCGGACACTCCATAAGATTACCTGTGTTTGTGACGATCAGCGCCACTTCCCCCTCCACCGACTTCGCACCTTGCCAATACCTACATTTTGTGGCACTAGCGTAAGTTCCAGATCTAAAAATTCGTAGTGTATAGTGACAAGGAGATTTTTTCTACTCCGGTACGTTAATCAGTGATATCGAAAAAAACTTCTTTTGAATGATGGTTGGAAACTCTAGGTACCTATGTGTCTATAGGTTTCATTTTAAACCTGCTAGCAAGTAGCAACAACTTCAATATATTTTTATTTATGTTTTGACACTTACGCAACTATTAATTTTGGGCATCGTATGGTCATTCAAAGCTTTATTAGTAGGTACTACTACATAGTACCTACTACTACGACTATACTATTACGAAGACAATAGCCTTATAATCTTTATAATATACATATAGATATGTATACCTTCTTTCTTCATCAATCAAGAGTTGCAAAACATCAAAAGATGAACTTTTTATCAACGGTCTGACACGTGTATCTATAAATCTGTACATAAATCAAAATGTTTATTAGCGACCTACGTGCTCTGGCGCATGTCGTGGGTGGAACACGGCGCAGGCGCAAACTCCTCGGCTACAGGCTTTTGCGAATGTCTGATCCTATTCATTCATTTTCGTTATTATAGTGTTTTGTCTTTTTCCAACAAACACATAAATGTCAAAGAGCGTCCCTAGTGATTTTTTATCGGCCTCAGTTTAAATAGGTTTTATGAAATTAAAACCACGCTAACGGTTGACCTTAAATAGTAAATGTTTGAGGGCTGAATGAAATTTTAGAGATGCCTACAATTTATTTCAGGCGAGTGGCCCATTTCACGAAAATAGTTTTTAAGTCATATGAATATGTACTCGTAATAACTTTCGTTCTATTTCAGATGCTGTCCGACCTTACCACTCCGAGTCCGACATCGACCGTCCAGCCATCGAGCCCCAATGCCGTCTCTCCGCCTCATCCCCCCCACTCTCCCTGACCTTCGACGACCTGGAGGACGATGTGTTCATCAGTCCCCGGACAGATAACGGCAACGATCTCTTCGCCACTAGAAATGTCGAGATATTCGGATATGGGAGTCCGAGGACGCCTGCGGGGGTGCTGTTGAGCCCACGGAGGGACAGGACGTTCACGTTTCCTGAGACGAGCGAGAAGCATTGGAGGGATAAGGGGGGGACGGATATGGCTGACGGAGTGGGAGACACTGATGTGGTAAGTGATAAAACCAATATATTTTTGCCTACAAGAGAAAAAATCTGTTGAAAAGAAGGCGTTGATTCACACTTCTGCGTCTATACGCACTACGTGAGGACTATTTAATTAGCCTATGCTAGTCCTCACATAAAAAGTAAGAATTCTAATTGGGCTCGGGGGCGTACTCGTTCTAGGTAAATATTACAGAGGAATATTACAAAAAACTAATCAAATGATACAGGAAACGTTAATTTTGCTCCAACAATTAGTTTACTTTGTAAAATGATAACCTAAAATAATAATATACTTATTACGATTTGCGGTTATTCTCCGAACCTATAACGCCAAAGCAAAATATGTTTATAAGGCGTTTATCTAAAATGCACGTGTCTTGAAAACCTTTGTTTGACCGCAAAAATGATTCACCGATGGGTCGATGAGCCGTTTATACCTAGTGTGTCGTGTAGTTTTAAATACCATAGATATAAAGTCGAGTTTTACTTGATCTGGTTTTATATGCAGACACTTGGGTAAGCTTGGATATGGAGAGAGGATTTAATGAATTCTGGGAAATGAAATAGGTGTCGTTTTATTTTGCAGCGCACATTAGTCTTATATGACTGCTTTAAAATACCTATTAGGTACCTACTCTACCTATATCAAAATATGTGGAATGTACAGTTACCTACTCGTTATGTGACATTTTGTAAGCATTGTTTTGTTTAATCTAATAATTACGTTGTACTCATTTATAGTATATTAGGTAATTGTTATGCTTCTCCAACTACATATAATAAAATCTACACAAATATTTAATATTTACAGTGGTAATGGTAACCCAAACTTAAGTTAAAAGCCTGTTCGAAATCACACACATCAAATCCAAGCTTCATGTAATACTGCTATTTAAAAGTCGCAGGCGCTGAAAGCACTTCAATCTAAAAATAACTGCAACGCACAATTACGCAGTTAATGCTGCAATAAAATAAAAAGTGCTGACTGAGACGAAATTAAATCTTTCCAATAGATGGTTTACGTTCAAATAAATTTCCTATGTTGTTGTTACAAACGGATAGGGGAGGACGGAATGGGCTTTTATAGATTAGGAAAACTCACAAAGCTAGTAGATGACTACGTAGGTATGTACCTACGTACTATCATATTAATAAATAAATAAATATTATAGGACATTATTACACAAATTAACTAAGCCCCACGGTAAGCTCAAGAAAGCTTGTGTTGTGGGTACTCAGACAATGATGTAACAGTTTAGTTAGTTATTTTAATACCTATTAAATTTTAATATTACACTATATTTTTAAAATTACCGTCCACAATATATGCAATAAATACACATAACATTTAGGTACCTTACGCACTATTTACTATTAATTTACTAAGTCAGTAAATACAGTTTGCATACGTAAGTTAGGCATTTCAAAATTCTCTAGTTAGAGTTACTTACATTTATTAGAGTCACAATTTAGGTAACTACCTAAGCAAGCATTTTTCTTTCAAGTTGCATTTATGGTACTCTCAATTTATTATAATTCATTCACCTGCTGGAACTAAGATAAATAAGCGTAAATCCGCATAATTTCGAGTGCATGCGTAGTTGCGTACACGCATGTTGGCACGCGGCACTGGCTGGCGTCCAACTAGGAACAAACAAGCCGCGTTGGTACCTACAACATTTATCTTCATCTTCATCTATCATCTTTACATGTGCATGTCGATTTTGAAAATAATTATGTATCGGGCACCTATATACGAATTATAAAAAAAAAAATTAATAAAGGAACAAATTTATGTATTTTTAATGATAAGTCAAAAATAAATATAAATTCTATGATAGGTACAGCCACTTATCTAATTATTTGGTGACAGATCTAATAAATTTTGGCAACAGAACTATTTTTTGAGGACAAATATTGTATGTAGGCAGTATATCTATACATATATGTAGTAATACTGCGGCGCTGTTGCTGCCATAGTAACTACTGCAGTGCTAGGTACTTTTTTAGGTGTAAATACATCCTAAATAATTTTAGGATAACATTTATTTACATACATGCCTTTTGCGTTGTAGCAAATATTTTTCAAAATAGAAACTCGTGTTGTATGTTTATTTTATTTGAATATGTTATTCATATATTAGGTACAGAAGACTCACTCTCTAACAAAACGCGTCTGTTACGATCAGCACAGATATGGCCGCTGGGTGGCGACAGCGCCACGCGCGGCTTATGGCTTTCCCCAAAATTGGGGTGGAACGGATCTACTTTTAGCTACCTGTAGCAAAGCGACGAAATCGCGGAGTGAGCCACGCCTGACAGCAATAAGCAAGCTATTTTGAGTCCAGAGTAGTCATGTCACGTAGGTATGTAGTGTGATATGTAATTTATTTTGTCTGAAGTGGGTCAGCTGCCGCCTTGTTATGCAACACTCTATTCTATTTTGGTTTATTTAACTAATTATATGTTTTGGTACGATATGGAGGTTTGGTTTATTCTGATTTATATGGGATCTGTGTACACTTTGCAATAGTCACGTAAAAGTAGGTATAATTATAATGTTTATACTTTTAACATGAATGCGTTTCATTTTTTACAAGTATGTAGACATAAGACTAATGTAAAATAAGCGATTATGATTGATGACTTGGTAGAGCGGCGGGCTGGTACCACTGAGTCGCCAGTTCAAGTTTTGCCAGAACAGTGATTTTTGCCTTATTTGTTTAAGTATATCTAAGCATTGTGGTATTGTCAACAAATAAAATTAAAGATAACTTGGTTAAATGATAAAAATAATAAATTTGAATATTTTGTTTTTAAATAGAAAAGCCGCTTCCACCCTCCCAGTTCCCGTTCAGCGACTTTTGCCTTTACGTTTGGCGTAAAATAAAACTTATTTTAGTATTTAGTACAGGATTAATTGTCCCGCAGGCGTAAGGGATAGATTTACGCTTTACGCCCATTGGCCGATGAAAGGGATTTCCGAAATGACCCGTTTTTACTTTTACTTTTATGTATAGTAAAAAGTTAGTGCGCAGTCGGTGGGGATTGTATTGTTCGTTACTTTTTTAATGGATGAGAATGGATAAGTGGTTCTTATAGAAACACACAGAATAAATACTTTTCAGGCTAAAGCTCTAAGCCATACTGCCTTGTCATAAGTAGATTTTTTTCTTTTCAGTAAGTTCAATCCGGTAAACGTCTTTAAATACCTACTAATACAGAATATACTTCATTATTGTAAATATAGTACCCACCTGTCCGACCTTATTGCAGTTATAATAGAAAGTAATAGATGCCTAATAATCAGTAATCATACATTTCATATTAATTAAGTATTATTGTAAAGTTTTTAACAGACATTTAAAGAACAGTTACGAGGTCGGCATAAGACAGTGAACAATTTATTAGGTACCTACAAATAATCGAATTTGCAGGCAATAACTTGCTACAAGAGAACTATTTACCTATGATCAATAAAATCAGATTTATTTATTAAATATTTCATTGGTATTACTTACATACTAAATAGTTTCCCAAGTTTCCCGGTTTATATTCGCCTTTAGACATAATTTTACCGAGATTTGCTAAGTTTTATGAATTACTTATACTTATGTAGGTACCTAGGTACTGTAGGTAGTAGGTATGATAGGATAAGTCAGTTGGGAAGCAAAATTAGACGCTCATACAATTTTCCACACCCTGCTGGTGGTTTTCAAAGCTTTGCACTCTATGAAAGTAGGTACACCACTACACCGTACCAAACATCTTTTCGTGCCTTCACTCGCCTGACCTTGCGCACGCAGTAAACTCAACTGCAACTGTAATAACATCACAACGCAGGGCGTTAATGCCCACTAATACTACTCATGTCTTACTATAGTGGTTGATAGGGGCATTGGTATATACCTACTGCCAGATAATTCGACAAAGGAGAATCTTTGTAGATACCATCCTCATGATCTGTACGTTTTAAATACGGACTTACCCACTTACGACAAAGCTCCACAGATTTTTTGTAAATATTTGATAGTTATTAGCAGAGATGGGACAGATTGATGGCAACATTACTCACAATAATGTGGACATGACTCCAAATTTGATTAAATAATTATTGATACACTTAAATATATTTTTGATATAAAAAATGAGTACCCACAGAAAACTTGGAAAACAGTTTTTTTTTTTAATAAATTTACATTATAAGAAATCTTTGTGTTATTTATTGATTAGGAATAAAAATTAAACCTCAGGTAAGAAATGAATTAAACGATTAATTATTTAATCAATTTTGGAGTCATGTCCACATTATTGCGAGCATTGACGCCAATTAGTCCGATCTCTGGTTATTAGTTAGGTACTTTCTTAGAAATGTAACTAAGCAAAAGTTATTTTGTTGAAGACCACCCTGTCACTGTATCTTTTATCAGTACCTAGGTATCTACTATAGACATTTTGACATCAAAAGAGAGAAAACTGGTTGGCGATTGAAGATACATAGGTACATACGGATTAACAACATTAGTGATTTTCACAGGCATACATTTCAAAAGTAGAAGTAATATTCACACCGGGTATTTGATATTTAGATCAAGAACATGTGTAGGCGACGGCTCAATCACACTGAGTCGTTCAACAAATTAACATAGCCTATAGTAGTCGCGAAGACAAAAACCCCATAAAATTAAAATATGTCACGCATGATAATGAAATATGGGGCAAATTGGCACAGATTAATTATAGGTCTTCGTTCTAATTCATGCACCAATTTCACGCGGCTGCACAATATTACATAGGCCACTACTATTCCCAGTTGTGATTCACAGCGGGAGAAGTTACGGAATTAAACGCAATAAGACTTGAACCCCTGTCTAATTAAACGATAACCGTCCACGCACGGATTATACGCGTAAATTAATCGGAATACACTGCGAAATGGTCGTATCGCTGTTATTAGTCATTGTGAAATTGTATGAAATGAAACAATGGATATGGATATAAATATGATGCCACCTTCTGATTGTCTATTGCGGAATATGATATAGGTGTGCATAAAATGTGCTCACATAAGTACAAGTAGGTACAGAATATTGGATCAATATGAAATGTTATCAACAAAAATCAAAATACTTAGTACGAGCCTTAGGCAGGCGTGGCTCACTCCGCGATTTCGTCGCTTTGCTACAGGTAGCTAAAAGTAGGTACATACATCCGTTCCGGCCCAATTTTGGGGAAAGCCATAAGCCGCGCGTGGCGCTGTCGCCACCTAGCGGCCATATCTGTGCTGATCGTTTGTTAGAGAGTGAGTCTTCTGTACCTAGTACTATTATTTATTCTGTGCCTTAGGGCCCATCTAAGCTAACTTTGCACGGATTTAAAAAGAATAAAGAGAAACTGTTATTATAAACGTCATGTTTTCATAGAAATGTAATTAATGATGACATTGTCACACTTTTTCATTGCATATGCAGACTAGCTTGAGTCTAGTTCATGTGTAGGTTTAGGTACCATGAATAAATATTTATGACTAAATAAATATTACTTACTTAAACAATAAGCTTTCATAACTTGTAATAGGTACAAAATAACATATAAGTACTAATATTTATTTACAAACAGCACATTAATATAGACATTCATATCTTTACTTCATTACTTATCCCGCGTTTAGTGACAACTTTACGACTTGGCCCACGCCACGTAGTCAAGTCTGAAACACTAAATTAATCTGACCCTTATTTCCTTGAAATAAGCACGAAAACATTGTTAGAAGTGAGTGCGTGATCTAAACTAGTTTAAATGATCAGTTAACCCTCTTAGTGCTTAACTGATCTATTGACTCGAGTTAGCGAGAGCTTAATCTGGGGCAGCTGTGCTTCCGTAGTTTGATGGCTAGGTCGTTCAAGGTTTCACGACAAGACGTCTGAGTTGCTAGACGCATGGCCACGTGCAGTTTTAATTGCATAGGTGCCGTGATTTGAGAACACCATTGCATCTAGTAGGAGGAGGGGCCTGAGGTCGCGCGCCTTATGGCTCCTCTACACGATGGGCCAACGTCGGCTACTCCAAGGGACGCAGCCATGCGGTAGAATAAGATAGCAATATCACGTGCTCCCTCTAACGCATAAATGCGTCCCTTGGAGTGTCCGGCGTTGTTGGCCCATCGTGTAGAGGAGCCATTACAGATCATTTACGCTCACATCAATATTAACTTTACAAAACAGGCATAAACGCGCACAAATACGACAAATATTTTTTCGGTTTAATATGATACCTAAATTATTAGTTAGTAGATTTTTACACTATATTTTTTTTTTACAAATAAATTATGCAAAGTCACACACACGTGTCTATAAAATATAACGGTATATTTCACGACAGCGTGTATGCGCAATAAACCATATAGAGTATTTATATGCAATAAATACTCCCAAACAATAAAAGTTCGCGCGGAAATCGAACCTGCTTTAATACGCCATAACGCATTGTTCCTGGCCTGTAAAAATAGCCATTCAAATTATCCCCCCCAATAAAACAGTACTGTATCACTCACTCGAATAACTTATGAGATTTTTACACTTTCCGATAAAGAGCGTGAAACAAGTAGAATTAAAATTAATGCAAAAAGTACTTAGGTATGTATTAAAAAAAAACTCTTTTTACTCTCCTCTACGATAAGAATTTAATGACACAAAAAACAGTTCAAATTAATATTTAGATATTTTGACTGAAGAGTTAACAAACTTACACTCAACTTAGGACCACTTGCACCATCCCACTAACCCAGGGTTAACCGCTTAAACCGTTAACCCAGTGTCAAATTGTACTAGTAACCATGGTAACTCCCGGTATAACCGGTTAACTCCTGGTTACTGAATGGTGCAAGTGGCTCTTACTTATATAAATTATTTACATAGGTACCCTTATTATTGGATAGGAAAAAAACAAAAGACTGCTTGGGCATTTTAATCAAAGCCTCATTTATAAGTCAGCATAGTACTTCTGGGTACAGGAATAATCTGAATTCAACTGATTTATATGAAATAATAATATGCTAAAATCATTTGATTTTTAATCATAAACTAATTCATTACCCGATATAGGTACTATCTCATATCGTACCGTAATCTTGTCGTACAGTCTAAACTTCTCAAATGTCAAGTCCTGTACTAAACTTTACGAGGGCATTGTTTTATTAATATCTATAAAAAGTGCCTCCAAGAGCTTTTTAGCTTTAGTTAGAGCTTCCCTGTTCAGCCTTTTATGGGCACGCTAAGTTTAGTTCACCATTTACATTTAGTGACTTGTGACTCAAAGCCTTATGCCGAATCATTATGAACTATTTTTGATTGGCTGTATAATCATGTTTAAGTTTCTAGATTATAGTTTCCTATCAAATGTTTACCTCATATGTTGCTTTCCGTTGCATTGGATTTGAAGCTATATTTTCTACCAAATAAGGTTTCTTTTCTGACTGTCGGTGTACAGTACGTGTCATACACAAGTTTGAATAAGTGTTATTACGAATTGCAATAGTTTATTGAAGTATATTCCTTTATTTCAACTTCGATATTTTATGACTTTACGATGTCGGTATCTCGAATTGCACTTGCTATGTTAAAATCTTAATTACATTCCAATGTTTGGATTTCATTAGATTATTGCTATCGGAGTATCATTGCTTAATGGTACGTCAGTATAGAAATAGGATCAAAACATAATAATATACAACAATAAAACAGCACTATAAAAGGTAAACGTTAGTGGAGGCATGTGCTTGATTTACGATATAATAATGTAGGTACCTACTTGCTATACATAAGTTATAATAATAAAGGATTTTTTTTCTTAGAACATGTATAGAATACTTAACCAAAACATGTTAATACTATAACTTATTCTGTGCCAAAACAAAGACAAAAACACATCAAGTTGTAGTAAAGTTAACTTTAGAGTTAACACTTAAAAAGTTCCCGTTAAGTTTAATGTCAAGCTGCATTTTGGTATCATGACAAATTTTATTTTAACGTTTCCGAGAAAATACGATGGGAAAGGATTTTTCACTACATCTAGAATTATAAGGTAGGGTGTGTTTGGGTAAGCTGAAAAACGGGAGACAAAAAGACCTCCGTAACTTGAACCTAAGGCTCAAAATTATAAAAATAATAATTTATACTTTATTTAATTAATTTTATTAATAATTTTATAAGAAAAGGACAATAATTTATTTATATCAAAATGTCCATATTCAGCGAAAATAAAATATATCTTATATTATGCCTTTTGGCATTAAGCCCCGCCATTTGTAAATTTTTCTTTATTTGTGCAAAAAGATTAAATAAATAAATAAATAAATATTAGGCCACACTACCTTAATCTCAAGAACTACCTACCTACCTACTCCAAAACATTCCATAAGTTAAATAAATTAGATGTGATTGTATGATGTTGTGATGTAAACAAATCAGAATGTTTTAACGATGATATAATACGGATGGCAACATGTGTGCATACCCGTGTTTAAAGCGATTACATACCGCCGGTAAAAGACCACCCCTAAAATACGTAAATAAAAATAAAAAAACAAATCCTCTTACACGCAAAATGTTTCACAAACCTGTATAATTTTATTATGTCTAATTTTGCATTTCCCAATTGAATGCCTGCTTCGTAAAATTACTTTCATTATTCAGAGATAAAAAGAGACAAGTATTTACGCAAACCTGAGTCGAAGAATAGGACAAACGACAAAGCTTCAATTGCCAGGAATCATTTACATTTGCATACATTATTATTATTTGTTAGCCTATTGTGTCCCACTGCTGAGCAAAGGCCTCCCTCTCTTTCTTCCACGCGTCTCGTTCTAGGGCAATATTAGGCCAATCTTCCCGAAAGACGTCAAGATCGTGCCGCCATCTCCTTCGAGGTCTGCCGCTACGCCGCACTATGTTCGGTGTCCACTCAGTAGTTTCCTTGGCCCACAAGTCGTTTGGCATACGTCAGATGTGTCCGCCCCAGTCCCATTTAAGCTTAGCGGCTGTCAGGGCTACGTCGGCTACTTTAGTTTTGCATACATTAGAAGGAGTAAATAAAAAATAAATTAGAATGCCGGAATATGAGTAGCACCCTTCGAGGATTTGGCTACGTTTTAAATTATAGACTTGAGGTAATGTTTCTGAGCGTAACTGCCGTATTCGAACTTCAAAATATTCACAAGAGACGACACGTACTAGATCCATTCTAGATACGTTATAGTTTAGATTTCAACTAGTTCTCTTTTGCAGCGCAATTCGGGCAACCAATGTCACTTTTACGATAGATCGTGTTAGATATCTATTAGATGTGAATTAGATTTCTAAGTAATATCTTGTGGAAATCGTTCAAGAGTATCTCCAGAATCGCGGAAATGTCAAATTTGACAGGTTAGATCTTAAACATATCGTTATCGTATCTTGGCGATGTCTACAAGATATCTAATAGATGTCTATTACAAAATCCAAATTGGGCCCTAAGTGTAAGGCCTGAGTGGACGCTCCGCTTCGAGCGTCCACTCAGGCCTTACACTTACACTAACAGTCAATTTTGCATGGAAAGTAGAGAACTTGCTTACAAATGGATTATAATTAAATCGGCACAAAAAAAATATATATACTTAATGTAATTATGAAAAGTTATGTGCCAATTAGGTTAGTGTTTAAGTACCCCAAACCAAACCAATCTTGATAATCAGTATCCCTGCACTGTAATGTAAACTTATTAAAAACAATATTGTAACAACATGTTATACATTCATGAATGTAGACAAATATTTAAATTAATTTAAAATTTTACCAATATCGAATGGAAATAACAATCACCTTAAACCAAATCGTAGGAGCGTAATAATAACCCACGTCATACCTTTGAAGTTGAACAAAAGGTTTTTTAACATCCACGACAAATCGGTTCAAAGGGATTGAAAGAAACGGGGGATCATTTTCACTCGATACCGATCTGGCTACTAGAAAAAAACATTTTTTGTTCTGAAGAAAACCAACCTTGTTCCGATCTAGAGAAGGTTCAATATTGTTTGTGGAAATCTGGAAGCAATATGCAACGTTATTTACAGTTGTAAGAAAGGAGTTTTTTATGAATCCAGTCGCAAAATGAAGTTCGAATTTAATTTAGAAATATCTAATTTTGTTCTGAAAGGGATGATGTTTGGCAAAATCTGTATGGACTGAAATCGGAGTAATTATTTTAAGGGTTTATTTCGTGAGAAAATTGGTTTTCCCCACGAAATAAACCCTTAAAATAATAATTCTACTAACGTTTTATATAAAGCTGTAAGAAAAGAGGTCACATAGTGTAGTGGAAAGCAAACACAGAGAGGTGTACAGTTGCTGAATAGGTAGGTACTTACATAAAAATATATGCGCAATGCTATAGCTACCCCTAGCTTTGCAAACTATAATAGATAAGCCTGGCACTAAAGCCAGGACGTAACGGAAAATATATTTCCCACTATAAACACTTTATGATCGTTCACATGCTCTGTTTTATGAAAGATAGGTACTCTGGCGGCAGCGGTTAGCTCACCGTTTGTCACATACGATTATAACTAAATAGTAAATATGTAACTGAAGAAATGCAGATTTTTTATTTATAAAATGCAGCTTTCTTACAAAAATATATTTCAATAGATTGGAACGGAATGATGCTTTTAGAGAACAAATATATAAAATTATGTAAACTTGTCAACATCCGTAAAATCGACGGCAATTAAACAGTAAAATACATATAGATCGAAGCATTACAGTTGCAGTAGCACTACATCATTTACTAAGTTTTTAATACATAATAACTAATAATACATAATTTGCTGGCTCTTTTGAATAATGTAAATTAAGGGGACGGTATATGACGTTTTCGATTTAGACCTCACTTTGTGCAATCAATTTGTTCAATGAATGATTAATAACTGCATTAAATTATACGCAAATCTGTTCACGAAGAAGCCGTGTACCGGCTCTTCACGCCATATTTTTTTTTATTTCCTGTAATTCTCTACAAATCGACACTAAAAGTGTCCAAAAATCAAAATATGGAGTTCCGTTTGAGCAAGACGCATTACAGTTTTGTCTTTGACAGTAATTGAGTTGTTGTGGGATTTTGAAGGCTAGATAACTAAACTACCAGATTATTATCTACTTATATTTTTACTCACAAATACAACACAGAAATTCAATCCCAAATGTAAACTTTCGTATAATTTCCATACATTGACGACATCACTCAAAACTCTTCTTCGAGTCAGATGGCCGTTGGCCTTGCATCGAAGCAGACGTGTACATCGTCATAGCTCGTTTTTGACATTAATAAAGACATTTCATCATATACGCATACGAAAATGTATACCAGTAGATAAATTGTATTTCATAAAATAGGGTAAATAAATATAATCACGTCGAGCTCCAGTCAAATTTTAAATGTGAGTTGTTGTTATTTACGGGTCGTAACGGTCGAAAACAGCAGTAAATTATCCTAAAACAATACGATTACAATCGAATTTAAGTAACTTGTTCCTTCAAAACCCGCTTAAAATGAAAAAAGTTTAAAGACTCGTTTTACTGATTGGGATTGATTTTCATTATGCTGGTATCAATTTTGCGTCATTATAAAAATGTATATGACTTCTGTACGTCAATGACTTTTGATGTCAATTAATTGTAATCTTGTATTTATGTTAGAGAATATTATATGTTCATTTAAATATTACTCATCTATTAATACGAAGCGTAATTCGTTTAATACCTAAAGACTTGCAGTGTCTACACCTACTTTGTTGACGTTCGTTCCGTCTATGTATGCGATTACGTAACGTGCTGTTCTGATAATCTTCAAGAATCAAGATAATTAATAACGGCAAGACCAGCATTTAGTACCAGCGAGTTTTGCGGATTTGGAGACCGAGATGAAGCTTACAGGCCAATATCGCTGCGGCCTGGCCTGCTTATTGTTATGTGTATAAATCGAATGTTATATTAATTTACTATAAAAAACAATGTTTTATTTCAATGACATTCTGTGCGTAGAGGTATGTATGTTTCGGTGATTATAAGAATTATGTCCACACAATAATCGTGCAAAGCAGAGACTGCATTATTTCTTTACGGTATAAGCGGTAAGGAAAAACTCATTGGTATCCTGGCTCGTACCAATGAGTTTTTCGGAACTTATGTACGAAATATCATTTGATATTTACCACTAGCTTTTCGGTGAAGGAGGAAACATCGTGAGGAAACCTGCATACTAGTAGTGCATACATTTGCGAAGAAATTCAAAGCTGTGTGTGAAGTCCCCAATCCGCATTGGGCTAGCGTTGAGATTATTGTCTATACAGGGTGGTCCAAACCGTGACGTCCAAAAATCGTGGGCTATCATAATGTACCCCATATGTATGTTAGCCGATTTTTCGTAGTTTTCAAGTTATGATTTTTTAAGCTTTTAACTTTTCCTATGTAGGTAATATTCTCCGACCGTCCTTAGTCTGGGACCGGTCTGAAAACCAGCGCCGGGCACCTAGGCCCGGCACACGCTGAGACTGGAACCCTGTGCCTAATACAAAGATCTTCTCACTTTTGTTTTGTATATGATAACAACTGTTTTATTTTATTATGTAAGTAATTCTAACTCTATTTTATGTTCATGTATGTGGCAATAAACAATTCTTATTCTTATTCTATTCTTATTCTTATTCCTATGAAATTCCGGGGTTCCCATACAGAGTGGCTGAAAAATAACTGCATTCCGTTGCCAGGGAGGTGTTGGGATTATACTGAGCAACTTTTATTATGGGACCAACCCCGAAATCGCGAAAAAAAAATTGGCTTTTTATACATTTTGGCTAGTCCATTTTCTATGGAAGGGTAATTTTTTTTCGCGGTTTCGGGGTTGGCCCCATTGTAAAAGTTGCTCAGTATAATCCCAAAACCTCCCTGGCAACGGAAATGCAGTTATTTTTTAGCCACTCTGTATGGGAACCCCGGAATTTCATATGAAAAGTTAAAAGTAAAAAAAAATCATAACTCGATAACTACGAAAAATCGGCTAACATACATGGGGTATATTCTGATAGCCCACGACGTGAGGAATCTAAAAAAAAATTTTTGGACGTCAAGGTTTGGACCACCCTGTATATAGGCTGAATTATTATTATTATTTATAGGCGGTACGGTACCGTTATTATTTATCAATACCGCTTCGTTTTGAAGGTACTATACCTGTTGAAATATAAAGTACGGTACCGGTATAAAATTGCAGCAGGTACAACAATTTTTTATAGGTGTACAGTCAGCTGCAGAGAAAAGGTACCACCCCTGCATACAATCTTCTATGCAGGGGTGACCTGCAGCTGACTGTACCTAAACCATCACTGACCGAGCGTAGGCGAAGGTCTCCGTTTCAGCTTGGGCAAAAATACTTTCGTTTGTTCGAATGTTCTCCTTTGCATATCACATTTCTCAAATATCTCGAGAAAATTTGTAAGCAGGTTCGGTAGTTGGATATAATTACTCGGTTTCTTTTTTTTTTATAAGTTCTAATAGGCAGAGATTGGCATAAAGGACTTAAGCGACAGTAGGGTCTGTGGTACTTAAGACCATTGTGATTATTCGTAGTGTCCGACCGAAGATTCGGTTTCGGTTTCGGTTTCGGCCATAAAATCATGTTTCGGCCGTAGTTTCGGTTTCGGCCAAAAAACGGCCGAATCTTTCGGCCTGGCCGAAACATACGAAATAGTACTTCGTATTATGAAACTAAACTATGTGACAAAGACCAAAAGTTGGCGAGCAAGTAGGACAACAATATTTATATATACAGAAATTTGTGTTTCGGTCGGACACTAATTATTAGGTACTTACTGATTACGCTGCGCCGCGTGGAACGTGAGGTGCGTTGGGGTAAGTACATACAAATCATTCAAGAAAAAAATCCCTTTTAAGATCACTCGTGTGTCTGCCCCTAATAGACTAATTCAATTGAAATTTGGTACACATTTTTCACATATGACAAAGAGTCGGTGATCCAAAGATGGACTAGTAACGTAAATAAATAAACTTTTAACTTTGCGGCCATTTTTAGGGTTCCGTAGCCAAATGGCAAAAAACGGAACCCTTATAGATTCGTCATGTCTGTCTGTCTGTCTGTCTGTCCGTCTGTCCGTCTGTCCGTCTGTCCGTCTGTCTGTCCGTCCGTATGTCACAGCCACTTTTCTCCGAAACTATAAGAACTATACTGTTGAAACTTGGTAAGTAGATGTATTCTGTGAACCGCATTAAGATTTTCACACAAAAATAGAAAAAAAACAATAAATTTTTGGGGTTCCCCATACTTCGAACTGAAACTCAAAATTTTTTTTTTCATCAAACCCATACGTATGGGGTATCTATGGATAGGTCTTCAAAAATGATATTGAGGTTTCTAATATCCTTTTTTTCTAAACTGAATAGTTTGCGCGAGAGACACTTCCAAAGTGGTAAAATGTGTGTCCTCCCCCCTGTAACTTCTAAAATAAGAGAATGATAATACTAAAAAAAATATATGTTGTACATTACCATGTAAACTTCCACCGAAAATTGGTTTGAACGAGATCTAGTAAGTAGTTTTTTTTTATACGTCATAAATCGCCTAAATACGGAACCCTTCATGGGCGAGTCCGACTCGCACTTGGCCGCTTTTTTTTGTATCGTGTGATATATCAGATATTAAATTGTAAGATATTTACTAATAATAAGCATTGGTCACGTAAATTATTTTTAGTCTTTTTTTGCAAGTATGAATGATATAGAACATTATTTCAATTATTTTTAAAATTAAGCCTATCCAAAGGCGACTTGGAAGATGTGTCATGGGGATCTATATTCGTTGGGTGAAAAACAAGTTTTTTTGTCTAATTATCGTTTAAAACACAATCGATCGGCAATAACGCGGGCACATAAAACAAAAAACTTCTTTTTTCACTCATAAAACTCCTTAAACCTAATAAGAGCTAAACAAAAACAAGTGCGAGTCGGACTCGCATTCTAAGGGTTCCGTATATTAAGTCCGTCTCACGCTTGACTGCACATTTCTTATAGATTTTCCTGACATATATAGGTAAAGAACTACTTTGTGTATTTTTTTCAAAATTTTAGATCCAGTTGTTTCGGAGAAAGTGGGCGGAGAATGATCATTTTTTGCCTATTTTCATGAATAACTGCTGAACTATTAATCCTAAAATTATAAAAAAAGTTATGTTTGAGATTCTTACAATGAGCTCTTTTATTTGATATGTAACACTATATAGTTTAAAAAACATATTTTTTAATTTTTTCATTTACCCCCCCCCCAAAAATGGCTACCGTATTTCAAATTCTCTAAAATACATTTTATTTACGTTACACGTCCATCTTTGGGTCACAAATTTACATTTGTGTGCCAAATTTACATATGTGTGCCAAATTTCAACTGAATTGGTCCAGTAGTTTCGGAGAAAATAGACTGTGACAGACGGACGGACAGACAGACAGACGCACGAAGAATTATATGTATATGCACTTATCCCAACGCACCTCTCGTTCTACGCTGCGCGGGGTTCATTGCCGCTCCTACCGCCGTAAGTGTAAGTACAACTACATCATCAAGGCTACGATCGAAGATAATCAGTTCAGCACTGAAATAATAGCGGTGGAATGCCAGTATAATATTTAATTATTTATTTTAATTTTATAAATTTAATAGCAAAATAAATAGCGAATATAGGATACTCGTACAAGTAAATCTGTAAAGATCTTAGGGGTACATCAGCCGACATATATTATTAAATTTTATTTTGTCGGCCTTAATTAAATTTCCACCCTGCCGAAACTTTATTTATTTAAATTTTTAATTGAATTGATTTTTCGCCTTATGAATAACCGTATAGAGTAGTAAATAACATTTTACATCTGACTTAATGACATCTGGGTTTATTCGGTTTAACTTTACAAAACGCGTATCTCGACAAAGCCATAATATGCAGAAAATAGTTAACAATCAAATGAATTAAATTAGAATTTAAATACGTCACGTGTGACATGAACAGACAAGGAGAGCAAGATTTAATGTATTGTTTCTCTTTCTTCTTTCAATGGAACGTTTTTACAGTTTCTGTTCCTCAAAAGAGGTCAGTGGTTAACACTAAACTCAAAACGCAATCTTAAAAAAACTGGATGGGTCAATGACCTGTCCCAGTAAAGTGAGGTAGTGTGCGTGAAGTGCGCTTGTGTGTGAAATGGGGTAAATTGACAGAATCTGAAAATTTACCCACCTCTACCGTCACCTTAATCCTAAACTACTGTTTTGCTAAGATCAATCCCAAGCTTGAGCGTACCTACCATAATATCATGAGTGTATTTGTGTTATGATATATCGACATCCAATACTTTATGATCCCATACTTTATTACACCGGCGATTAGCCAAAATCCTTACGACGCAATCGTCAATAATGTTTCCAAAAACGTATAACTCAATGTTTTATTGTGACGCTTTTATGTCTGTTTTTTTTTGTTATTGGGATCCTTAGGCATAGGATAAGGTGAACCATGTTTTAATAAGTGTACCTGACTATAGTCAGTGACCTGCGGACGGTCGAAAGGATACACAAACAGACAGACGGACATGGCGAGACTATAAGGGTTCCTAGTTATAATAACTACGTAATCCTAAAAATGGTCATGAGAAAAAAAATGAACCCAGTCTCTTAAATTTTCATATACGCAGGAATTATCGTTTTATAGTGACGCGACACGCGTCGATATCAATCGATACATTTTATGTCGATTTTAATTTGTGTGCTCGTAAAAGTCAGTATGAAGCATAGAAGATTGCCGTTTGGAGAGCTGACGTTTTTTAACGATGCCGTTACGGTAATGGGGCTTGCGGATTTTTGATATTTTTTTTTTGGTTAGGTATTTATAATATTTATACAGACCAGCGGTGGTATATAGTAATATACCTAGTATTTTTATTAGGTAGCAGATTTTGAACTTTTGACCTCTTGTAGGTATGATACCTACATCATCATATCATCGCTATTTTTTTCCAAATCCATAAATACTAAACAACCAACTCATGTATTATTTTTCGAATTTTAAAGCTCTAAAAGTAATGAACCGGCTTTTTTTTACGAACTATTTAATATGTTTACACACAATTCTTTCTTTGTACTAGAATTAAAGTATTATTTCAATATGTACAACAACATATATTTTTGACACCCACCCGGTACACAAGCTATTACGCTTACGATGGTATGGCAAATAGTCCATAGCTGCTTGCTACATTTTCACCGTACAAAACTTTGTTGACGGAGCTCTTATTTATTTTTTAAAGCCGTGCTATCACATTTACATTGTTTAGTTCAATTACGAAAAACTGGCGTCTGAATAACCTATAAATGGGAACGATCGTCATATCGATAGTTTACGTCGACATTTTCATATCGATATTTTGATAGTTTCGATAGAATGAAAGTTTTATTCGATCGTTGAAGTTTGATGAAAGATATGAATTCCCGGCGACAGTTCTATATGACAATGTTGCTTTGTTTGTGTAAATACTTTGATGGTGTTTTAACATTACTAGTTTTTCGATGCGATGTATCAATGTAGATATTGCAAATTTATGTAGTTATATTTTATATTTTTATCTCAGCCGGTGTAGCTTACTGTGGAGGTTGACTTGAAAACATTTGAATGCAAGGATTTAGGAAAAGCGTTGTGAGTTGTTTAGCTTAAAATAAAGTTTATACCTCAAGTAGTCTTTATTGCTATTATGTGACTGTTCTTGATATAACACTTAACTATTGGTTAAAGTGTCCAGAGATGTATAAAGTCTTCAGTAGGTATATGTAACAAAATGGGATCGTAATATCGTCTTACTAAATGATTCATTATTTACACATTACATATATCTATCAAAAGCGACTAACGTTAATAAATTTTAATAATAACAAAATCTTTAAAATATTTACTAAACGGTCTGAAGACATAAAACTGTCAATAAAAAATGCAATTAGCACTAAATAGCCCGATAATGGACGGTACCCTTTATCACTATAATACAGACGACCATAAAAAAGTAACAGCCTGTATACAGCGTTAAATTACGTTACTTTCCATGCGCACGCGTCGTTCTCATAAAATGCATATAAAATATATACTTGGAACTTGCAGCCCCGAATTTGTCCACATTTTTATGACAAAGTTATGTTATTTTTTCGAACCACATCGATCCATACCGAAATCGTTAAATTAACTTTACTGTCAATTAAAACTTGGTAATGAGATTTGATCTTTGACGAGCATTTAAATTTTATTGGATGCAGTTAATTTTTATTGGTCATTGTTATATAAATTTGTTGCTGTCGACAATCCGTTAAGGAATGTCGTCTTCTGCATTAAATTATTTTAATAGTCACCAGAGACTCGAACACCTAGGTAAATCCATGTACGAGTATATGTATTTTACAATAATTTCGGTAACTTAGCCTCGAATACTTAATTTTTATAACACAACAGTAGCGGACAGTCTGCCTTGTGATAAGCAAAACCGTAATGTTAGGATGCTTGCAACTGCGAAGATCAGATGTCACAGGTGCTTTATTTTGCTATGCTTTGCGTTGACAAGTCAAGGGACGAATGAAGGTCCCTCGCCGTCAATACAGGAGCAGTTATACTAGTTAAGTACATTACTTACTAATAGTTAAATGCCACGGACTTTATTTGTTCAGCCGTTTAGGGCTCAAGCTAATTTGATTAATCAGTATGGCTTATCAGTCAAATTATTGTTACCTGCAGCGAAAGTAGTAGCATTATTATGCCTATGCTTTTCGGTAAGGTGGAGATACTTCCCCAGTTGATCTAAATACAGTAAATAACCCGCGACGCTACAGGCGTACGTCTAGAGATCGCCATTTTGAATTATTATAATGTGAAATAGGTACAATAACAAATAAAACATCTTTACAGCTACTAATTGTAATAAAAAAAGATAGATTACTCTTTTTATTTCGAGTCTTTAAAACTTGGAATTTTATTGTAAAAACAAAAAGGCTACCATCTTTGAAGGAATAATAAAAATTATGTTTTGTTTCATTGCCTACCCATAGAGGGGTTTATCTTAAGAGGTTTAATTTTTACAACAAATCTTTTATTTCCAACTTTATGTTGTAGGGCTAAAAAGAATAAAATGGGAGCATAAAATAGCTTGTATTCTTAAGGATATAACAATAAATACTGTTTTTGTGACGGAGTACTACGAATGTATTAATATTTGTGCAAAGAATATTGTATACTTCGGTTCCATTAATTAAATATTATTCAACAAATATCTGGCACAGCACGAGTAATATTGAAACTATTCGTAAATGTGTATACTTGCTAATATCATTCTAGCTATTAGACTACTAATAACAAAAACTTAAACAAAAAAGACCAATAAGACTTTACAAATTTAATATAATGATCATTAACATTTTAATAGGTATGTCAAAGTCTAATTTCCGAAGACAGAAAAGATGAGCCAGATCAATATACCTACTATGAATGTCCCAAATTTTACACACAATGTAAATAAGACTTTTTCATACACTTTTCGTCGGGTAGCTGCACAAATCTCTGTTTTGACATTTTGCTGGGACATCAGTTAGCTGTGAAACCTGTGTCGAAACGTCGGTAAATAAAGGTAATAAAATAAATTTCGCGATAGACCCGTCTATAAATGTGAGTTAATAAATGTAAATAAGCTTTTTATTAATAACATTTATTTTTTTTAATGAAAATGACAGCATACATAGATAGGCGGTTATCATATTCTGGTACAAGTACACGGCCGTATCATATGGGGTTCAACTACGACATCAAGCACATTCACTGTTTTTATTCACACATAGCACACGTGGCTGTCATCTAAATCCATCATTTTATTTAACAACTGATATGAAAATCGCATTTTCCATCTTCCGGTATAAAAGGTAAAAGACTTAAATTTAATATCATTTTTATTGCGCAGATTACATTAATAGAGAAGGGTGTGGGTTCAGATAACGTTTCTTTTTTTAATGTGCCATGAATTTTTCAAAGAAACAGTTTATTCGCAGGATTTGTTCTTTATGTTCTAGCCTGCCTAAAAATACAATCAAATCTGGATTTTATTCGGCATGCCATTTTTCTAGATTAATATTACACATCTGAAAATTTACTTTATAAATAAAACTTTTATTCCACAAAGGAAATTAAAATTGTACAACTCCGTACGTGTTAACTTGGATGTGTAGATGCCAATAAAGAATCACATGCCGTGTGCAATTTATTGTTCATAATAACTCCCTTTTTATGTGTGACGCATTTGTTATGACAATATTCGGCGCCGCTATACTTTAAAAATATGTATATGGGCGATAGCAGCGTAATGTAAATAGGTATATTAAGTTAGCGTAGTGATCTGCTATCAAGGTTGTAAAAAATACATTTTACAAATGCAGATTGTAAGTACACATCCATATTAAAACTTACATTAACATGAACACACACATAGGAATAGTAGAATTGACTAATAGGAATATTTGAATTGATTAATTTAAAGATTACAATTAACAACAAGACATTAATTACATAGGAAGTCCTTATGAGTACTCAGAACGAATATTTGAGATATGATGTTTGCATAAATGTCAAAATTTCTAATAATGTTTGCTGAACTAGAAGAGCTTTAGGTATTTAGAGTGCTTCTGAATTAGTAAGAACTAACTTTTTCCGAAAATTTCTCGTCCAAAGCTATATAATTATTAGCTGAATTCTGAATTTGGTCATGCCCGATGGCAGTATCTAATTCAGCCCCAATACTTATGTAAGTAAAGAAAAATAGAGTACTTGCACGATATTGAATATGCTCCACAGTCCACACCAAGTGCATATTTGGGTATTTGCATATTTTTTAATAATAAAAATATAGGTTGCCAGGTTCATTAATAAAAAAAATATATAACGCAATATAGTACTTGCCAAATTTAAATTTGTAATTCACACAATCACCGTACTGACGCTTATCTGATGGAAGAGGCGTTACAGTAATAAAACAGTGAATGCACGGGGGAAATCTCTATGACTCGCCTTTTTATCTTTATTCTTTTTTGACAAATCTGAATTATGAGAGTGTCGTTGGATCCGTCTTTCAATTTTAGCGACGAGTTTTGAAAGGTTTTGAATACTATATTCCTAAATATGTTCAGGAGAGTTACCTTCTGCGGCAAAATTAATCATTTAGATTTCCCTTGGTAACGGTCACGAGTGTAAAATAAAGTGAATTTGATTGTGGTGTGATACCTTACTTCTTTTATATTTCTAAGCTAAGAGGCTGAATACCTTTTAGACCAATATTATAAAGGAAGGTTTTATAGTACTTGGCGATGCAAGATTACAACCACAACTTGTAAAATTCTTAATTGCCAATTCCAGTTGGCATAATCTTCGCAATCACACATTAAACCAAAAATTAGTTACATTTTCCATTTGTAAGAATCTCAAATAATAAATCCGCCAGGTTTTTTCCCGACATCGGGATCTGCAATTGCCTTTCTTCTTCAGATTTCATTACGATAATAAAATGGCAGGAATCTCTTGATTTATATTTGCCTATCGCGCTCCTTGTGATCATATTTGTGTCCCCAATACCTTATTGCTTTGTAAGATTAAATCTTTTTACTTTGTGCAGAACCTTTTTTTTGTTGAATTATTAAGAAATTTTATTTCGAGTGTAAAACATTCGATGAAATTGTTTTTATGAAAATAAATTTATTTATATTTGTTAAAATTTAAATACAATAAGACATCCTAAATTTAATAGCCGATATAGATTAAATAGTTTTCATTTAAATATGTTGGAATAACAGAATTTATAAAATAAGATACATACAATTAATTTCAAAGTAACGAGAGAAACGTTAAACTAGAAGGTGCGGTTGAAAAACAATACGCCCGCTCTTAACCCTTTATGCCTGCCCATTCCCATGTCGGCCTAGCAATAGCAACAGGTGCTGCGTGTCTCTACTTCGAGTTCTAATTAATTTCCTATTTTATTCGTGGGTAAGTTTTTTGTTTTCATAGCAAATAAATTCGACGACAGCGTGTCAAATCCGTTCGTTAAATAGGTTGTTTATTATTTAATTTCAAGTACAATGATGCATCATTTCTTTATTAGAAGGTGCGCATAATGGGCCCGGATAATTCGATTAACTACCACTTTGAATTTCACTTAGTACGCTTACAGATTTTAATAATGAAGTCATTCAAGGTTTTTGAAATTGTTGAGTTGCGTTTTGCGTTTTACCTACCTACCTATCTAACAAACTTACCTATTACCTACAATTAAACAATAAACCTCATCCTAGGTATAATGTATTTTTTTGAATACTAAGAAATAAATGCGACGGCGAAAATGCTACAAGAACCTCTTGAAATATTGCACTTGCTGTACAAAATTCACTAATTAACATCTAGCATCATCAGCATATTGAGCATTATCCAGAGCGACGCCTCTCAAAGATCAGTGACACCACTCTTTGGCACAAATAAAAAAAGGATTAACGTTAAAAAGTCGAAAAAACCCCATCCACTCCGAGTTAATGATACGGCACGGTGAGTGGCGAAAAACAAAGGTTGGAGAGCAGTCACACCGTAGCGTAATGTAACAAATTCTCACTCGTATCGTAACCTACTTAAAATCAGAGTAGTTGCAATAATGTTCATAAGTACTACGTAGTATACTTGCAGTATATTATCTACTATTTTTACGTATACGTGTAGTAGGTAGGTAGTCCACTTTGTGATCGAATCCGCATTTACTTACTCTTATTTCACCTGTTAGCAAATGATGGCAGACAAAAATATAGAATTGATACACATCCCAATCCTGATGCAGATCAAAAACACACTTATAAATTTTTAACAGTTACATAATTACTTAAAGTTGTTTAAGTATGCGATCCTTTGGAGCACAACAATTAGCAAATTTAATTGCAGTAAGAATTTTTTCATGAGAGGTATAAGAGGCAAACGAGCAGACGAATCCCCTGATGGTGAGCCATTACTATCGCTCATGGACACCCGCAACAGCAGAGGGGTAATAAGTGCGTTTCCGGCCTTTAAGATGGGAGTAAGCGCTTTACGATGGGAGTTAACTTACCAACAATACTTAGCAGTCTTATATCGCAAATGCAGCAATAAAAATAAACGCTTTCTGCACTTGTCGAGTATTCTTAGTGGCTATCAATACTTCTTCTGTTATAAATAATGTTCGTTTGAGTGTAAAACAGAACTTCAAAGCTCGAGGTTCGAGGCTTGAGACCCGTCGCTTCTGGAGATGTCTCGATTTTTTCTACTCTATTTTCGATCCGTTTTCCTGAGGTTTTTCCGCGAAAACGTCTGGCTCAGCTTCCTGAGCACTTGGCTAAGTCCAGCGAAGTGTTTTGTGATTCACAAGCAAAGAACCTGCTTCACTGGTGGACCTCGTATTTTGTTGTCGCCTGTTACTGTTTCTTGGTTAAAATAGGATTTCTTATAGCAAAGGTATTCTTGAATTTCAAATAATGTAGTTTTTCTTTGTATTCGCCTTGCTTACTATGAAATGATAACATTGACCTGTCAAGCAGTTCTAATAGTACGTCGAGTTTTTCAGCTACTTACGATTCCTAATTACTCAACCCGGCAGGCAAATGCGACTCAAAAGCAGACAAGAGTCGTCTTACTTCCTAATACAAAGCCAAAGTCATCACGTATCTCAATTTGCCATTCACTAACGAGCTGCAGTTTTGCCATCTCCATTACGGCCTCCTACTTCAAGTATTTCCCCTTCTTTAACATGTTTTACTTTTTCCTTTATAATGCCTTTTTCTGTTTCATGTCGTTTTTTATTTTAGACAGCGTCTCGGATGATTGCTCCGCCACGTACAAGTGGGCGTCTCCACAATGGGATGGCATTTTCTTTTTAATCCCTTATCTTGGAGAGCTCCCCATTTCTGTATAGATACGGGGGTTGAAGACAGAATATTTAAATGAGTCAGGTGTGTTTGTTGAGGGAATGCTGTATCTTTACGGCACGTTGCGAACTTTGATTCTATGGAGATAAAATGGAAATTCAATTTGTGGTACCCATTTGGGTTTCCATTTCAACGACGTTTTCTTAATTGTATGGAATCACTAAATATGTATTAAAAGTAAAATACAATTCAATTGTAGAGTGAGTTTGAAAGTTCTAAAAACAAAACGATCTATCTAACCAATAAGTGCATGGATAGGTATATCAGTGTTGCATACTAAACTACTACTTTAACTTATCTTTTTTTTATATCATTATTGTGATCAGTAATAAAAATAATCCACTTTTATATTATAAAAACATATATTTATTAACTCACAAAAAAAATGTCGAATAAAGATATGATTTTTTTCACTCCGCCAGTTCAAGCCGAAAAGTTCAGATTATCTGATATTGGATTTACTGGAGTTCTACTCTTCATTATCTGCCAAAGTTAGATAGGTAGATGTAAACATGCACAAAAATCAAATAAAAAAAAATCTCCACGCCGTATTATGAACCCAAACACATCTCTAGATCATCTCGGCAATTTACTTATGCATATTAATGGCGTCGAAGCGAATAAGACGGATCGAGACGCAAAAAGAATTGAAGGACCCAACGCCGCTCACAAAAAGCCCGAGGACCCCTCTCCAGTGATCCTCGAAAATGCGAAAATACATTTTGACGGATGACAAAACATAAAAGATTACAGGAAAACCGGTACTTGTAATTTTCTGCACATTTAATATTTGTGAGTGTTTACCGGGCATTAATATTTATTGTAAGGACATAATGCGATCGCGTTTCTGTTGGGAATTTCGCCTCATGTATATTTAATATTTTACCCGTATTTTCTTATAAAACGACTAAAATGTTCACTTATTTAAAATATGTATTATCTAACTTTGGGTAACCGCTGTGTCAGCATGAATTATTTCATACAAATACATTTACTGATTAATTATTTATAGTATTATAATGTACACGACGAAAAATAAGATGTATTCGGAAAGTTCTTAAAATGACTCTAATGTAAGGTACATTTTCAGTTTCTACACATTTCGGTTATGATAAATAAAAATAAATTAAATGACATATTTTTAATGAAATTTTCTTTTCTTTTCCAGACAGACGCAGTATCACCTGCAGAATCGTCTCCGGACAACTCGTCCGACAGCTCGTTGTTCTCGTCAATACTGCCGGACAAGCTGTCTGCGGGTTCTATCTGCACAGCAGTGCTCCTAATGCTCGGTTGGAAGTTTTTAAGTAAACGATGAAATCACATACTCGCGAAATTTGCACCGCCATCTAGCGTGCAATGAGTAGTGCCAACTACTCCTGTGTCACGCTTGTTAATTTTGTATACATTTTATGTCTATCGGTTATTTTATAAATAGCCTTTTTACTATGATAGACACATGAACAGTTGTTGTATAAACTGTATTTGTATATTAAACTTACGCACTTTTTGACATGTTTTTGTACATGAATATTCTGAACTTGTTACGTAATTTTTGTAGATTTGGACTTACTATTCTCCTTATGTATTGAGATTATTTATAAAGATTGAACGGCAATGCGGGAAAAATAACTAGAACTTTGAGGGAAAGTGAGGCATCCGAAAAGTGAATTTCATAATAATTAATCTACTTACTCAATATGGTTATTTTTTATAAATTGTAGTGCAAAAATAAAACAAATTTTACCAACTAAATAAATTATTCACTTGTCAATTTTACATTCCGCTTTCGGTGTTGAAGTATAATCCATAGTTATTATCTGAACTGAACATGTAGGAATACTTATCTCTATTTATCTTAATTACTATTTAGAAATTTCTTCGAAGGGTGGACCACATATGTTCTATATTATACAAAAATAGATTTTATTTTAGTATGAAAATAAAGTCCGTTTTCCCAGAAATTGTTCCAAAGAGAGCAGCCTAAAAATTATCATCGATTGATCTCATTTTATTATTTTTGTAATAAAAATGTTTATTTTAGAATAGCGCTAGCGTATTTATATGTAAAGAGGGAGTAGAGAGTGCCAAGTTATGTAAAATGAAAATTTTATCAGAGAAGGTCTATTTTAATAATATTTCTTGTATAAAAGTTAATTTTAGAATTAATATGCTCTGACATTTCTGTTAAACTCAAAACTTGAAATTAATTATTCTATGCCCAAAATTTCTCGTCTGAGTAAATAATTTATTGAATTAAATTGGAGCTTTTATAATTAATCAATGGAGTGTTAAAGAAATGAAAGGGTCTTGTACGATAATTATGTAGTTTATATTCGACTTTAATTCGTACCTTAGTATTATGCTAGATTTTTATTCGTTGTATCCATGATGTTGTAAAAAGCGTTTTGTTTTCATTAAAATTAGTATCGTCAATTACTTTAAATTTACAAAAATGCAAAAACTTCACCTAAACTGATAGTCTAAAATCCGGCATATATGGTCGACCTTCACCGATCTGTCTGACGGATGAAACTCACATATTATGAAAGAAAATATGTTCCTGAACATAAATAAATAGGGTTGCCTAAAGAAATATGGTCAAGGCTATTTTTAATTTATTTTTGAAAAAAAAATTTTTTCTTCAAATTTCACCGATCTGTCTGACAAACGAAATAAGTTCCAATGGAAAGTATACAATTTGTACAACATAAATCACCATGACCATATCATCAAAATGACCATATTTCTTTAGGCAACCCTATTTATTTATGTTCAGGAACGTATTTTCTTTCATAATATGTAAGTTTCCGTCAGACAGATCGGTGAAGGTCGACCATATATGCCGGATCTCCTACTAGAATGTAAAGATAACACATTTACATATTAGTAACTCAGTTTAATAGTATTTTTATTTTAGTAACCAAAATGGGAACAAAACGTTTCGGGAACAAAAACTCTTTCATCAAACTCATCTTATTCATTTTAAGCAGTTTCATTTTAGTAATTACAAAATGGAAGGATGTGTTCAAATGTGATATGTAATTTATTTAAGGAGATGATTAAATAAAAGAAGTTTTCCTAATGATCTCTCGAAAACTCTTATTGCTAATATTTTTTTGCTAATTTGTGCTAAATAATAATTACAATAATACAACAATAATTTACATTCTTCTAAATAATTTTTGTAATGTATTAACTAGCACAAATTGCGAATTAAACCGACATTATGCATATAAGAGTTTTGTACATAAATTAAATTGGTATGCTTATTGCTCTTTTATAAGAATAAAATTTTGTAGAGGACAAATCCTAAATTCTATATGCTTCTCAATGCGAATAAAATAGAAGACGCAGGCATTTGCTACAATATAATATACCGATACAATATAGTATAGTCATTTATAAATACAACTAAAATACTGTGTTGTAATGCTATAGTTAAAATCATTATAAGAAAGCTAAGTCGTAAAACAACTTTGCTCAATTACTTAAATGGTCAGTTGTTATAAATACTTAATAATATTACACATACATCATACATACATGTATATGATTTCAGGAGAACAGACACGAATGGTTCAAATGAGTGAATGTTAATCTAGGTATGTGAGCATTTAAAAAGGGTTACATACAAGTTGATTCAATAAGTGTAGGTAAATCGTGTATTTAGACAATTCTGTCTTAAAACGCCCAAATGCAATGTTAATAAATTTGATGACTATTTCGTTTAAAATAATTAAAGGCATTAGAAATAATTTGTTGAGACTCTACAGACATTTTAAAATTGAGATTTAAAAGTTTGTACTTATAACAAAATTTGGTTGTCAGTATACTGTACTATTCTAATATGACGAATCAGTCGTTATGTTTTTAGTTCTTTTCAAAAAAACCTACGTACCTAATAACTATACGACCTCGTTTGCAAATTAATGAGACTTACTGCAAAAAAAGCGTAACAGCTCAATTTCGTATGGTTTTCTTTTATTTTCTGGCTTGTGGCGACTGTGTGAAAATTGTTATAAGTAAACGGAATGAAAACTCCATGATAGCAAAATATGTCCAGTAAATTGACAAATTAAATTTTCTTACATGACAATAACGAACATTAACCACTGTCATAATATATTAGAAACGTAATGACTTTTTTCTCGACAAACGAAAATTATGTATGTAGGTAGTAGTTTACAAAATATGTGACGTCCCACGGGTAAAGGTACCTTATGGCCGTTGGCGCTTACGCTATTATTAACGCCGCTCCGCCGCCGCGCGCTATTATTATTGCGGCGCTATGCGACGTAAGCGCCAAGTGCCATAAGGTACCTTTTGCTGTGGTACGTCACAATTATCACGAGGTTCCTGTATAAGAATGTCACTCATACAGTGACAAGTGATATAAACATGACTTACGTGTCGTGCAATCCATTCGTGCCAGCTTTCCTGAATTACCTGGTCAGTATTGAAGGAACTAACTAGTATATTTCTTAGTGCATAATAGACAATTTTGATTTTACGTTTAAGCTTTTAAATATCCACTGCCATGAATAGCAATGAAATAACAATTACAATTTCAATACACTTTATACTCGTATATATTATCTATATCCATTGATGATTATAATTTTGAACCAGCCACGTATTGTTTACTCCCATTAGTTTAATTAATTTAATTTAAATTGTGAATTCGAACAAAAATACTCAAATACCAAATGCGTCTTCTATATTAGTACCGGCTTACTGCTTTACACAATTAATAAATAACATAAACGAAACTGTAAGCAATATAATTGTAATTATTCGTAGATTTAAGCTTAGTAAGGGAATATCCCACTACCAAGTCTTTACTAATTAAGTTGTTAATATACTATGCGTCTGTGCTCATGTTCCAATGAGTTTCGATTACTGTTCAGTAGCCATTTTAAATCAAAACTGTTATTGCCTTCGCATAACTAAGAAAATTAACGAATATGTATGTTATTCAGCTACTGTACAGGGACCGGCAAGGTAGTCTGATAAATTATAGCATCAAAAGATAACTACTTAGCTATACGGACTTGGATGGAGTAAAAAGTCATTTTTTTGGGAAAGAGTGATTTCTATGTATAAAAATCTGTATATTTTGTCCGACTGTGAAAACGGAAGGGCTTGTGTTTTAGGAATAATTTTAAGAATTTAGTCTATAACGCGGCTTATTTTAAGTATTTAGATTATTTTGATAAGTCATACCAATTGACTTACACGTAAGTTTTATATAGCGTATTATTTTAAAATCTACTGCCTTTTATGCCTGTTCTCAATATTTTTTTATTTAAAAATATAATTTTTATGATAAATAATGTATTTTAATTACAAATCCTTTCTGGGCAAAAATTCTTTATTGACCGGCAAACATAATATTGAAGTTGATGTATCACAGTAAAATTTATGTTTTGAGTTATAAATATTATATTTGGCATAATATTCCACAAATGTAGGTACCTGTTCCCTTCAACCAAAGACTTAAGTTTATAACTCAAAACTTAAATTTAACTGAGATACATCAACTTTAACTGACCGTTTGAACACATACACCTAACTTAGATGGATGGTACTTAAACCGCACAAGAAAACTTGCGCTCAACAGCAACTTTAACTTAAGGTAAGTTTCTTAGACGACGGCAAAATGGATCCAAGTTTCCAGAGACCGATTTAGTCTTCAATTGGTTCCTGAAGAAGTGCATTAGGCGGATGTGAAAAGATAATGATAGTTTGGGTAAGTTGTTATGACACTATTAGAAAAGTTTGAAAAGAGTTACGGAAACAATATTTTTAAATGTAAGGCTATAGACAAACTACCTATTCTTAAAATGAGTGGGCCTGCAGTTACGCCTGCTAAACCTAATATTTAACAATAATTAAAGTTACGGAGTAGGTACTGGTATCATCTTTAGGCTAGAGCCCCTGGTTTGCCCCTGGTACCTTTAAGTCTAAGGAGAGACTGCCTCCTTGTGTGTGTTCTACCGCTTGTACAATGGGCTGTGCTCTGAAGAGTTGTTTGACATGATGGTAACGGCCGTGTCGGCAGGGTGATCAAATGTTCATCTTCACAACCTAGAAGCTCGCTAAGCGATAAAGCTCTTTTAGATTTAAAAAAGTTACCTAGAACCTACTTAAATGGTCATGCACTGTGCGGTTGAAGAAGGATTTCCTTTCGCGGTCGAGATCCCTGCCGAAGTTTTCTCAAGGGGCTACAGTATAGGATTCGTAAAGAAAGGAGTGTACAGGTTGTTAAAGGATTGACAACGCGCATATTACATCCCTGGAGTTGCAGGCGTTCACAGACTACGGTGACAGCCTACCATCAGGCGGGACGTATGCTTGTTTGCCGGCGAGGTAGTATACAAAATGGTTAATTAATCATATACCTAAGTAAAGACCAATTGCAATGTCATGTTCTTTTGGCCTAACTATAGCCGTCACTATGTTTGACACGCGCAAATCTAGACACAGGTCTGTAGCATGTTATATAAGCACTAACAGGAAGTGTTGTTGAATTGAGCCACCCTGTGTGAGAACTACCGTGAACACACTGTGCTCCTATACGCCACAACGAACGTGATGAATGTTGTGAACATCTAATAAAATTTACAATATAAAAAAGATCTCATGAAAACCATCTAAAAAACATGGCTAAAACCATCTTAAACCAAATTTATGCACACTCACAATTATTTACACAATCAATAGATACCCTTGTTTTCTAATACAACATTATAAATGCCGTTGAAGTTAACACTATGCTTTTGCAGTACAGTACCTTTTATTTCCGTCCGCATGCATGAATAATATGGTGTTGCTAGAGGGTTAGTAAATAGTAACGGGGTATGTTTAATCTCTGGAATCGGAAATTAATCGACACGTTTAGGGGTAATTAAGCGGAGCCCTGCTGATTTAGCCTTTATGCCATAAAATTTCTCACAAACTTTACGAAGAACATTCACATAATAGTGTTTTTAAATAATTCATTGTTTATAGTTTAACACTTGCATACAATTCTTTAAGTATGCTGTTTTGCATCTAAAGTCGAAAATATTTTGTTTGATTCTGATTGTGTATAAGTATAGCAGTAAAAGAGAAACAATAGGTATATTTTTCAATTTAAACCTAAATGTATTGTCATCACCAGTTTCTTGGGCCTCCTTGGGTTCGGAGGTAGAAGCTGAGTACCTTTAAACATAAACCTTAGCCAGAACTTAACAAACTTGGTGTTCCACTATTTTGGTAAAGCCGAAAACTCCCACCAGATACGTTTTTTTTTGTTTTCTGCGTGTGTAGGTATGTAGGTACCTATAGCTACACTATACTGAGTATTTTGGACAAAAATTCCGGCACTTTATAGAAAGTTCCGATTCGTATTCGTATATGATATGACTAGTATTTCTTTTGGGTCTCTATTGTTTCCCAAATAGTTTTTAGCCATAATGTATTGTTTGCCCGAATTTTCATTAGTCATAATTCATTTGGTTCAGAAACGCGCCACTTTTCAGGATTGCCATAAAACAAACCTTTTTTTTTTGTTGTCGGAGTGGTAAAATGCATTACGCATTCCCCCGGCCTGGGGAGCCATTGGGGGATATGTGGGACTCCCTCCTGCAGTCGTCCTCTCCTATTGAGAGGGGGAGAGGACCTCCTATACCCACTAAAAGCCACTCCGGCGTCATCCTACTTACCGTTTTGAAGGAGCCATGGGATGCCTGGGATTCTACCATGACTCCTTCCGGTGGCCCTGGCTTATCTTATGCCAGAGTACCCACACCGATGGAAAGGAGAGTCAGGGACGCTTGACCCTCCGCCAATCGTGTAGCGCCGTGTAGTGCGGGCCCCCATAGCCCGCTGGCCCTGCTAGGGGTTTAGGCGGGCGGCAAATTGTGCCCGTCTTCTTCCCCGCCGTCTGCGTCGGTTCGGGTGCGCGTCAGCCCTGCTCTCACGCTCCCTTTCCGCGGCCTCCTTCTGTGAAATTACGGTCTCACAGAAGGAGGCGACTGCCTTCCATTTCCTTTCGCTGCCCAACATAGCCGCTATGACGTTGCGCAGCGAAAGGTTTCCTAAGCCAAGAGCCGCAGTCATGGTGCGACGCTCTACGGCCCAACGACTGCATTCTTCAAGCGTGTGTTGCGCCGTGTCATCCGGCGCGCCACACTCATGGCAAGCCGGGTTGGCCTCCCTCTTTATTTTGCACAGGTAATGACCGAAGCATCCGTGTCCGGTCATCACCTGTGCCAACCTAAATGTGATGGTCCCATAGGATCTTCCTAGCCACTCTATGAAGGACGGGAGTAGTGCCTCTATGGTATGAGTTCCATAGAGACAATTCTCCAGGTCCTCCTTCCACCTTTGCTGCATCCGTTCGTGCGCTTGTTGACGTGCCCTCCGCAGTTCTTCGGGTGCAGGAAATTCATTTAGGGCCCTGCACCTGACCCCCTCCCTAGCCATAAAACAAACCTAACCTAACATAATCTATCTATACGATAACCTAACGAAAATCCTTCAATGTTATCTAACGGTTTCAGTTTTATGACCAATGTTAATATGACAAACAATACTTAAAACTTTATGGGAAACAACGGGACCCCATTTCTTCTATTTACGCTATGTACAAAGCAAAAAAAAAATCTGTTATATCGCGTGTAATTTAAATTGTCTGGTTTTATGTTTTAATTAATTCTTGTAGGCGACAATTTTTTCTATAAAATACAGGTTAAATGTACTATTGTGTAATACTAGTAAATTAACAATAAATCTTTTCTAATTTAGAACATTTGGTTCCGAAATAACGAAAATGTTTAGTACCGGCTAATATTGGACAGTTAAGAATACAACATGGGTGGTTTATTATGATTTCCCAAAAACATTCTTTTGTTTTGGACTATTAGTGTGTGGCTACTACCAGTTAGGTAGTCAATTAACTAAACAGACATAATTTTTATACTGCGTGAGAAATTCCAGAAGCAATTTAGGTATTCGACATTTATTTAATTTGTAATTTTGTTACCTACTTATATGCTCATCTTATTGAAGCAACTCTAGGTCTGGGTTATCAATCAGTATTAAGTATAAACGTAAAGTATTAAAAAAAAAAACAATTTTCGTTTTCATTTCTACATATTAAGACAGATTTGCATAACAATTTTACCCGTCGCATATGTGGCAACAAAGAATCCCTCACGGTGACTGGCACCCATCAAAAATCCAATCCGACCGACCAACATTGCGAAGACCGATCGCCACAGTGTCACAACCCAACAAATCAACGCTTTTGCATACGATTGAAAAATCGAATACCATGCACTATTAGGCAGCGTATCGAAAAAATAAACAAATTCTATTTGAAAGTCAAATTTGACTGCCAACTATGGTATTTGCATATAGACAAGGTGGCAATCATCGATCACTGATGATTTCAATATTTTAGGGTTATTTACGTGTGATTTAAAATGGCGGATTGTTGTGGGGATTCACACGCATTTTTTCTATTGTTTACACTGTTTATAACTGAAATTCTGTAGTGACGAAAATAGTTTTATTATTATAACATTAAACCGTGAGATACTTAACGCGTATATCTTCCAAAATTAAATCTTAAAAGTGACATTAAAAGAATATTTAGCTGATTTTGTTGCAGTGTTCATACAATGTAATTTTGTTCATTTCTCATCAACTGATGACAACTTTGATCAATAAGTACATGCCCGTAACTGTTACAATATACGGTAATGCCAATACTAAACCCACCCTTTCATCGCTAATGTATCCCCAATCGCGAGTCACATGTGCGCTGGCCACCGCATCAATTTGTCGCCATTTGTGCGTTGACGTAGCCTTAGAAATTACGTAATTGGAGTTATGTCACTTTACCGGCATTGAATTAGAAGCACTAATTTGAAATATTGACGGTAAATGGAGACTATGTTTAGGCTTAGCGGACACTTTGGTGATGGATTTGTCCTGAAGCCTTTTTATTTGAAACAGTTTCAATAGTAATATGTGTGCATGTAATCATTAATTAAAAAGTGATAACCTGATAACGGATAAGAAAAAAAGAAAATTGTACCTATGTCTTCAATTCAACTTGTTGGTATATTTTCAGAAAAAGAATTATGGCAGGTTTTAGCCAACGCCTCGTTAAATATTCAAAAGATTGCAACCCTTCTAAAAGAAACCCCATCAAACATATCAAGTCACCCAGATCGCAAAAAGTAAAAACCGCACAACTCCTAAAATGCAAAAAACAGTCTCGACGCGTTATTAACGAATTTCTGCGACGAAATCCTCTTTTCATTTCCACCTTGCGTCAATAAAAGCTAAAAAAAATATTTACGCATCGTAAAAACCACAATGGTGTTTTATTTGCTTGCGTTATGTTCTGGGGGCTCCGTATGCAAAATTGGTGAGAAATTGAAAAACAAATTTGTTACATATTGCTTTTTTGATTTGAGAAGTTGGCTTGTATCGGATTGACGGCGGGTTATTCTGTCAAACCAAAATGTAAAAATTGTATGAAACATTATTATGTACAGGGTATTTTCTGTAACAGGAGCAATAAATTAAACTGTAGGCTGTACTCCTCAAACTGACCAACATTTGTTCAGCAACTTTTAAAAATAAATTATGTTTTGATTTTATTACACTTTATAAGTAGTTTATTCTAAGACGCAATGTAAGTATTGCAAATTTTGTTATGTTTAAAGCGTGACAAGCAACGTCAAACACATTGATGTCAGCGTACATTGAAGGCAATATTTATTTTGTATGAAAAAGAGGAAGTCTAAAAGAGGTAACAATTTTTAAAAGTTGTATAACAAAAGTTTTATTGTTTGAGGAGTATAATATATGTTTTAATTATTTGCTCGTGTTACAGGCTCGTGTTATATCCTGTATACTCGTACCAAATGTGCCATCGCTTTACTTAACTAATGATGAAGTGAACTTATGTTTATATACAACAGTTTTTCGGTATCTTTAGAATTTGTCTCAGTTGTCAATGTCTTTTCATTATTTATATCATACCTGTATATTATTAAAGCCAAGATGTTTAAGTACCTACACTACAGGAACAGTTAATTAATAATATGTGCAATTATAACATAATTGCGTTTACTGGTAATTCAGACAAACATTAGCATCTAATAGGTAAATATAATAAAAACATATATTAATCCTTTAGGATAAGGTTAACCTTTGCTTCATAGTTTAATTTTTAGTCGGAAAATAGAACCATACAAAAGTAAGCTTATTTATCTATCTATGATAAACTTTTGTCAGAATTGTCCTCCTGGAAGTCTAAAGGGGTTGTGACATACATGCGCGACTCGTATTACATCGGCATGCATTATGCCGAACATAAAAACATGCACATGACTGTTACGTTACCGTGCCATTATACGAACATTTTATACTTATTATACTTTATTATTATGGTTATACATTTACTGTGTTCCGATGTTTGCTAAATGCAATTTTTTATTTTATTAAACATACATTTCTAACTGTAAAAATTAAGCCATCCGTACAAATTCTTTCTTTGAGACACACTAGACAAATCAGTAATAACCAATAATCGTTAAGATAAATGTACTTACAACCCCTGAGATTTTTCATATTTCTCTTAAATAGCCTGAAATACTCGTATACCTAAAATTAATAATTATTATTGTATTACATTTGTATTTTTTTAAGCCACTGATGATATTGGTTCTTTATTGTAGTAATCCGTATTAATTAATTATCATCGTGACAATCTAATGTAGATAATTTAAAAAAAATCTGATGAATCGAAGAATTATTGGTTGCACTCGCTTTGCAGCCTCTACAGCGAAGCTGATAAACAAGACTTAGGACCGTGTCTTGTGTCACATATCGAAAATAAAAATATTAAAAAACACTGCACAAGTATATACTTGTATATATGTATGTATGTATATATGTATGTACTTGTGCAGTGTTTTTTAATATTTAGTAGCCTATGTACTACTACTACCTACTTAGGTAGGTAGTTACTACTTAATTGTTCCATCATCGATAAGTGGTACCATAACGCAGTCTGCAGAATCAATCATGACGCGTACGCCTCCTAATATCACTTAAACGCGCCCTCTCTAAATGAAAGCCTTAACCATGACGTCCATAGAACAGGCGAATTGTACAATTCGCAGAAAGTACGCGCAAAGTGCACATTCTTGCCTACATAAATTATTTTGAGTTCATAAATACATCTTACCTACCTAAAGAAAAACAAAAAACCGGCCAAGTGCGAGTCGGACTCGCCCATGAAGGGTTCCGTATTTAGGCGATTTATGACGTATTAAAAAAAAACTACTTACTAGATCTCGTTCAAAGCAATTTTCGGTGGAAGTTTACTTGGTAATGTACATCATATATTTTTTTTAGTTTTATCATTCTCTTATTTTAGAAGTTACAGGGGGGGGGGGGGGGGGACACACATTTTACCACTTTGGAAGTGTCTCTCGCGCAAACTATTCAGTTTAGAAAAAAATGATATAAGAAACCTCAATATCATTTTTGAAGACCTATACCCCACACGTATGGGTATGATGAAAAAAAAATTTTTGGGTTTGGAGTTCTAAGTATGGGGACCCCCAAAATTTACTGTTTTTTTTTTCTATTTTTGTGTGAAAATCTTAATGCGGTTCACAGAATACATCTACTTACCAAGTTTCAACAGTATAGTTCTTATAGTTTCGGAGAAAAGTGGCTGTGACATACGGACGGACAGACAGACAGACAGACATGACGAATCTATAAGGGTTCCGTTTTTTGCCATTTGGCTACGGAACCCTAAAAAGGCAACAGCGGTGTGAGACGAAAAGCGCCAGGAATAAAATTTGTTTATATGTACTAATATATGTATGTATGGATATGGACTATGAACATAAATTAGCAGGAGCAAAAAAGTATCAGCGAAAATCAAAGTGTGATCAATTTATAGGTATTTAAACCCAAAGTTAACGTTTTAAATCGTTATTTGTGAACATCTTGTTATTTTTAATCAATTAATCAACCTGCCCAACGTTGCTGCCGAGTCTTTTTTTAAATTGGTCCATAATGCTTCCCTTTTGAAAAAGAAACGCAATAGTGCCTGGAAATCTTATGTGCCTAACTTATTTCTTAGGTATGAAACCAAAGCCCGTGGCCCAGCAAAGAATTATTGTCAATTAATTTTTCTTCAAGATGTTTGGATGTGGATAAAGTGCTCAAGTAAGCTAAGTGGGAATAAAATAATTTAATTGACTTGCCATATTTGGAATTTCCATTCTATTCCGTACATTCTACAGATGGTCATAATCTGTGACGTGTAAAATCATCCCTTGATTGTAGCCGCTACTGGACATTCAATATCCATGCAAATGCATCGGTCAGGTGCCGTGTTATGGCTGTTTTACATACATCCATACACTCATAATTAATAAAGATGGGGAAAGGGTGGCTTTTATTATAAAAAAAAGTATCGAATGTTTGAGCATTTGTTTGTGATATTTGACATATTGGCTAGGTACCTATTCATTATGTACAACTACCTCGTGCATTCACAATAGCAGTTATATATTTTGAAGGCCTTTGTCACTCTCGCAACTTTACATATACATATTTATTGAATCCTAATTCAATTAATTCAAGTCAAGAACATATTGAAGTATCCTTAAGTTTAGACTTCAGACGTTAGAATAGAGTCAAGCCATATTTATAGGCTTAAGACTAATAAGGCTCTTTCATCACTTCAGTCAAACGGTCTGGTGCTGCTTAGTTTGACAAATACGAGTACGTACAGGTCAAGATAAATTTACCCATCCTTCTTCGTCAGGCAAGGAACAATTTTTTTTTTTTTACTAAAACAAAGTAACTTGGTAAAATAACGGCCAAAGTGACCAATTCAAATTAAGAACAAATGCTGACTTTACATAATCGACATTGACATAAAAATAGGTCCCTATTTGAATATGGGACTGACCCTGATTTACTCAGAAAGAATAAGAGTTCTCATCACAACTCACCTTTTGGTAAGTATATGCCCTAATAACGAAATTGAAATCTCATTAAATGCTTCCCACACGCGATGACTAAGTAGAAAGTTATTAAAGTGACGCCACGTGTCGTCAAATTAGCCTTTTGTGATTTGCAAAACTGTGTGAACGCACCTTTGTTATCACTGAGCGCTTTAGCTAAGGTAGATTTCACACCGTCATTGAAAAAGAGTATTATAGTCAGATTATAGGTAAGTTCACAGTCATTTTACAGCATTTTTATGTATTTTTCTAACAATGTCTCGTATTCTGTAAGACCAAATTTGAAGCAAAAACAGATGCACCGCACTGATTAATTCCATTGTTCTGCCAACAATAATTTCTATTTTTTAAGGGATGACCCAAAAATCTATTACTTACCATTCGGCTATGGAAAGCCTAAAAATATATTTTTTTACCGACAAAAATACGGGGTAAAGACCCCATATTTTTGTCGGTAAAAAAATTAAAAATATATTTCAACATAGAAAATGGAAATACCTTTCTAAAAATGTCTTTCGGAGAGTGGATACGAGAGACCCTTACTCCCTCGATCTCTGCGGGGTGTCGCCATTCTGTGTTCCTGGCTCCGGGTATTGTGAAACTGGGATCATATTCACAATTTCATACCACGTAATATGTGGGGTCGAAGAATGCTCTTTTTAGATAGATATTAAAATTTTAAAGATTATTGGCTTAATTTAATCAGTTGGAAGTAAGGGTGTAATGGTGCAAGCTTAAGTTTTTAATTACGTGGGATTGCAGTCAGCCAAACTTATGGTTAATTTTACCAAGCACATACTCTATAAAACTTTATATTGTTTGATAAACTTAGTGATGTTGCTCGTGTAATAACATTAAAGTATTTAGTTATTGTTTTATACACACGTTAACAGGTATACACATATAGGTATTTTTCTACTCCAGCACTTAAATGTGTCAATTAAATGACTGACAGTGATATCTAAAGCAATGTCATTTGAATGATTTGTCTATAGGCTCATAAGATGACTGCTAGCAGTCATCTTATGAGTATAATACAACTGCTTTATTTTTTTTAAAGATACAAGTTCCGATCATCTTGATTGAAAGAGGTATGTTTTCATTTACAATAATAACTCTTTTTTTTTTAAATAATAACTCAATTTTTTTTAAATAATAACTCTTTTTTTTTAATAATAACTCTTTTTTTTTGCTGCAGCTGTCATAGAAAAAGTAATGTATGCAACAGCTCATAATTGGTTCTTAAAATTCTCGGGTCTTTTTTTACAAAACTCGACTGCGTCTCGTTTTGTAACTTCGACCCTTGAATTTTAAGAACCATTATTATATCACTGTTGCATAAACTACTATAATATACAGCTACAAGTAAACATAAGCTCACGGTTAAGTTTACAATGCTATTATAAATCATATTTTATAAACAAATAATTTTCTCACATATATACTTACAATTCAAATAAAAACCAGCACGTAGCGTTGGTACGTAAATAAATAAAAAAAACATAATCAAACTCCTTAATGACGGTATTTAAGGTCATTTCCGAACCAACGCTTTGCTCTTCTATATACCAAGACACGTGTCATACGCGTGTCAAAAACGACGCTATTTTGAAAATAATAACCATTTTACTTTGACCCCCCAGCACATGAACACCATAAACTAGGGAAGACAATGATAAAACGGTTATGAAAGGGGTGATTATTCCAACCGTTTGCATTTGAAATTCATTCCCACATTTCCAATTCAGTGGTGTTCATTCAATGTAAATTCTAACTCTGTAGAAATAAGGACTTTGAGGCCGCAAATACAAATTTCTTAGTAATTTAAACGTTTGAAAGAAAAGTGATTGGTCCGGCATCGAATAATGTAGTGGGATGATTTCTGTGTAATCTGTCTTACATTGTGTTTGTGGGCACGTGTCCATTGTTGGGCATTGGGTGTTGATTACTGAAACCACTGATTAAAGAGTAATTTGCTGAATAACTTATGGTTGGTGACGCCTCAACGTTGTTGTGAGCTGAGTAAGTAAACAAAACCGCCAAAGGACTATTATGCCGAAATTCCTAATTAATAACTACAACGCATTCTTATATATATTTTCTTTCAATTCAAAAAACAGACACTATTTGCTTTATCATCATCTGATATCTATTTCTGTAATTGCAGCATAATTTTAAAACCTGCGAAAATCATAATCAATGCAACGATACCAGACATAATAAAAATAAAATGACAGGTCTAAAAATGTCATCACCAATTTTGCTTGAGATATCCTTGGTTCTTACTGCACACTTTTCTCTCAATAAAAGGCTGGATTGGAGGTTCTTTTTAAATTGGTGGCACATATTAATGGTTTAGGGTGGAGCGAGATGAAATTTAATCTACTCGCAAAAAGTATTGAATGGAAAGGGACAAAAAGCAAGGTGATAAATGGATCACTTTAGTGCATGCCAATGGTGTCTGTAGCTAATCTGGGAACCTAACACATCTGGTTACGTAATTGATTTCAATTTTTTTACTGCACATCTACCTATCGGACTGCTGTTGTCTATATTTAGGTACAAATAATATCAAATAGTACTCAGTACGATACTAAAAGAAGTGTTACGAAATTCAGTTTATTACGGTATTATAATGTTTTAATTTTTAACATTATAGTCTCAGGGATTTTCAGATCCTTTTCTGACCACTTAGCCAGCTCTACATTCTCAAATGTACTTTAAACTCTAAACCATCAGGTTTATATATACACATTACTAACCCGTTCACACCTCCAGTGGGCGGTCACCCTTACATCCGATGCGGGAAATGATTAATGACCTAAAATGTCAATTCCCAACTATGACACCACGATCCTTCAAGCGGAAACTGATAAGACTGATTTTATTTAGTTTGTATTTCAGTTTCTGGACGTTATAACTTTGACAAGATAAAGTATAAACAAAGATACATTGTAGTAGTATGTAATACTAGATTATACAATAAGAGCATAAAGTGACCCGTTTCTTCCTAGGCAATTTATCAGTCTGACCGTAAGCGAGAGCCGATAGGTCGAGGATAAAATGTACATTTATGCCCGAGTTATATACTCTGCCTTTCTCTTTAATTGCGAGGAAAATATATGGAAATAATAAATACTTAAGGTCACTTACTGTATTTACTCAAGACCAAAGAAATGAGTAGGTACTCGGCCCAAGCACTGCCGCGTGGGGAGAAGAGCGCGCCGGCCGCCAGATCAGCAGTGGCAGTTTGTATGGCAGGTTTTGGACTTTATTGCTAAGTCAATAAGGGTCGTAATAGGTAGATGATTTATTTTATGCACTAGAGCATAAAAAGCAACTTTAATGCTCCTTACATCCGACTTAAACATCAACTTTGCGAGCATGGAAGTGAAAAAGACTTTTTTCATCTCTGTCAAATTCATAATATGTATAGTAGGTATTAAGAGATACCTATTTAAAGAGATTTCTTAATGAAGACACAAATTAATAGTCATAATACAAAATCACAAATTCACCATTCAAGTGTCAACCCAATGCAATGTAGGTACTTATTCAAAATGCAACTTTGCAGTTCCTTCTTAATATTGGAAAACGTTAGCCGCACATTTTTCCCTTTGAAGGATTACAGGGGTGTCGCAATAATACCTACTTATTACGAAAGCATTAGTATTACTTATGCAGTGCTTCGAAATATTAGGGGTGTTATTAATTTTCTCGCTTCAGCTTCAAAGGGAATGTGATAAAACTATAAGGTTATTAAGAGGTGGCTTATTACACTTTTCCTATTATTAATGTATAGATACAAAATAAGTACCCACCTATTAAAAGTTATTTTGTTCGTAGTCTTGAAAATGACTTATTACTTTTCCTTCAATAAATTCCTTGTATCATACACACTTTGTTTAATTAGGTATACCTAGGTAGGTATAATAATTACAGTATAATAATCTCGTACAAAAATACCTACTTACTACGTTATATGGAAATTTGAAATACGCAACTGAAAATATATTAAAAATTAATATTTAACGAATTATCTGACAAAACACCAAGGCGTGTACCCATCCATCATAAATCTATTACACCGCTCGGGACGTAGGTTCGATCCCGGCACGTGACCATTGTTTGTGGAACCCAAATTATGAGTTTAGTTCAGTTGGGTGGTTTAAAGCAAACCGAAAATTAGGAGTACTTTAGTGCAGTTAGTGCTTTGGGAAATGTTTAGGTATTCTTTTGATTGGATTTTTTTGTGGAAAAAATTGGGACTAAATGTTCTATTAACCGATAAATTGTATTGCATTGACATGTTTCTAGATCAGGGGTTCTCAAAGTGTGGTTCGCGAATTCCCAGGGGATCGCAAGCTGTCGTAAAAGGGGTTCGCAATAAGTGACAAATAAGTACCTATACCCAGACTTTTCTAGACACAGCATGGTGATTTTATTCGACATATTAATAGCAAAATTTATATTAAAGGAAAAAAATATATAACTATATTAAAATAAATAAATTATATTTATTTGGTATTTTTAAATTTTATATTAAAGGAAAAAATATATAACTATATTAAAATAAATATATTTATTTGGTATTTATAATATAAAATTTGTATTAACGCTTGCAGATGTGATGCCTCATAAAAAATTGTCATGAAATAATATTTTACTTTACTATCTGTCATCAATAATTCATTAAACCTTATTATCAGTTTTTTTAATAGGTACATGATAATATATTTATTTTTCAGCAGACTATATTAGAAACTTGAATTGCAAGTACGTAATGATAGGTTATAAGTTGTAGTAGATTTATTGCAATGTGCCTATTTCAAACAACTTTCTTAATTTTTTTTTCAGTAAACAGACTTTTTTATATCATATATTTTGAACTTTTAAGATATTTCTCTAACAGCGTGTCAACCTGACAGAAAATAAAAACCCTTTGCACGGAGTTATCCGAATAGTCACCATTGCCTTGTGAGCGGTAATCCGCTAACACCGCGTCGCCACAAAGTGCACGCGCCAAGTGTCGAATGTCCATCATAACGAGTGGATTGTGCGTCTGTTCTGGGCTCATTTAGACGATGCGAGAACTCGCATGTGAGTTTCATTACATTGCGGGTTTTGATTGGTCGGTTGAATTGGACGTAACCAACAGTCCGCAATGTAACTAAAATCGCATGCGAGTTCGCGCGCCGTCTAAATCAGCCCTAATTTTGTGCGTTAATGGCTCTTTTTTTACACGCGGATTAATTTTGTTAATGATCTATCAGTTTATTTTAAGTTGACAGAAATATAAGTACTTATGTAAAACCAAGTAAACTAGTGTAGCGAGAATAATTAGATTGTAGCATATTTTACAAAGCTATACAATCACTACATAGTATAAAACAAAGTCACGTCCCGCTGTCCGTCCCTATGTATGCTTAGATCTTTAAAACTACGCAACGGATTTTGATACGATTTTTTTTAAATAGATAGAGTGAGTCAAGAGGAAGGTTTATGTATAATTTCTTAACCCGTGCGAAGCTGGGGTGGGTCGCTGGTACTTATATAAAACCAAGTAGACTAGTGTAGCGTGAATAATAAGATTGTAGCATATTTTTACTCTAAAATCGGTAAAATAATAAGTGAGACAAAGCTATACAATTAGAATATAAATAAAAAAAACGTAATAATAAAGCACTCAAAGAGTATAGGAAAAATCAGTTTACTTACAAGATTCTGTAGAAAAAAAACCAATACAATCTGCGACATTCATGGGGAATCCTTTTGACTTTTATAAAAGTAAACTTACTCAAATGATTATAACACCATAACACTAACAACGTTCACTAAACACATGATTAGTTTTTTTTTAGTTTTACTTACATACATATAACGTATTGCACAAAATACAGTAACTATTCTTCCTCGGTGACATCCCAGAGATATCTATTGTTGTTAAATTGAACTGTGTTACCATCTCCCAAAACCATATTATCTTCACACAATGATTCTTGCAACCTAAAATAGTTTTTTTACTAAGCATTTTAGTTCTAGAAACAAATTGCACCTAAGATTCGGTCATCCCACTTGCCAATTTATTTTTCACCTCAGCAGCTCGAGCAAGGGTACTTTGATTCTTAAAAACAGTGAGCAAAATGCGATTTTGCTCACTGAGTGAGACAAAATGACATTCAAGTGACCTTTATAGTCAAATGTCATTTCAACATGCGGGGTCTAATAAAAGTTCGAAATACTTGGGTTCTATTATCTCTGTCCCTTTCACACTGTTAGCAAAAAGAAACAGACAAAAAAAAGTTAAAACGACATTCAACAGTATATTCACGGTTTATAATAGACCCCCGAAAAACTTCAGACCGCATCGTTCCAAACCACGTACGAGTATGAATTCTTAATAATTAATAAATAAAAATAAAGTTTAAGATTTCATAAAAACTGATAAAATACTATATTTTAGGTATTTTATTGTACAATTAAAATAACGAACTCAAAAAATACACAGATCATCACGCAAAATTAATTATTTTACTTTTAAGAATTTCTACCATAGTTGACAAATAGTACGTATCCGCAATTCGGACCGTATCTTACAAAGATTTTTTTTGTTGTCAAAGTTGGCGATTGAAGTGTCAGTTAATGTTTGTTATTTCTATATTATTTTACTGGAATTTATTATTACGTTTTGTTTTTGTGTTCCATTGCGGTAATTAAACTTAATTGTTTGTATATCTTAAGAAAACATGAGTGCAGGTATTAAGTGATGAAGAAGGATTACATTTTTCAAGTTGTCTAATAGGTATGTTCTCACTGCGCTGAGGTGAAAAATGTTGTGTACTACACGAGATCAAAGTTATTTACATCTCGTGCGCTTTTGAGTCCCTTACTACGCTCAAGATTCTAAATTAGATTCACTCGCTACGCTCGTGAATCTATTATAGAATCTTTCGCTTGCACGGGACTCAAAATAAGCACTCGAAGAAATATCAAACTTTGATCACTTGTTGTACAAATAACTATTTACAACTACTGAAAACAGACTTACCTATCTACCTATTTTACTTCGGATATCATTGGTGGGTAGTTAAAAATGTCATTGGTTAGTTATGTCAGCTAACAATTGTTCATTACTTACTTGAATTCCGTATCCATCAAAGAGGTGACAGACAGAATAGCAGAGTCCGTGGTGTTGTACACGTCGCCAGCATCTCCGCGCTCAGGCTGCCTGCGGGTGGTTCCGGTGGTCTAAGAAATTTAAATAATTAATTAAGCTATTTATTTTAAAAAATCTGCATTTCAATTCGTTGTGTCATGCTCATGATCACACAGGTAAACGCATAAGATACTAGAAAAATACTCCTTATAATTTTTTATCGCTACACGATGTGAAGACCAATTATAAAGTATAAGGCCCGAGATACACTTAAGTAAGTTTTACTTACGTATGTAGGGACAAAGCTGTTTGTTAGACTGAGATAACGATATTCATCTCTCATTCCATAGTATAGCGGTGTCCCTATACTTACGTAAGTAAAACTTACAAGTGTATCTTGGGCCTAGTTTCGAAACTTACATCTGTAATAGCCATTTGCATCACAGGAATCTCCAGGTTTAATGGCTTGATCAGTTGTGGGTTGTCTATCTCTCGAGGACCGTAATGAGTCGACCGACTCACCTTAAACCAACGAGTTTTGTTAAAATAGTCATATTTTACTGGAGCCTAAGAAAAAATCGTGCCTTGCACTTTACAGTTCGAACTTTACGGTCCCGTAAGTACATGGTTGATTACATTGGTGACGTTTGATCTGGGGGCACGGTAGTACCCCCGCCAAGCCGAGCAAAACAAAGAGGCACGGCCGTACCATCCTTTTCTCGAAGCGGTTCAGGCCATTTTAGACGTCCTGTAATAATTCGTTTACCACAAAGCATTATAGTTACGGCGCGATTCGGGAAATGAATTAGTGATTCACTAGATATGAAATAGTAAAGACATGTGACGTTCCACGGCAAAAGGTACCTTATGGCGGCTGGGGCTTGCGCTATTATTAACGCCGCTCCAATATTCAGCCGGGGAAATGGTACCTTTTGCCGTGGAACGTCACATATCTTTACTATTTCATATCTAGTGAATCTCTTATTCATTTTCCGAATCGCGCCGTTAGGCTATCGAACTCATGAAAATTATTTATTTTTTTACTTGTAATAATAAGTAACTCTTTGATAAATACAACACAACATATGATAACATATTTTGTGATCTGTCGATCCATACATAACATGTAGGTAAAACGCAAGTCGTTGGCATGTATTTACCAATCTCTGTTTCTTCGTTTCCGGTAACTCATTCGGCCTTTTGTTGACTTTAATTGACCGTTCAATGCCGTATTTCTTGTATGTGTTCAGTAACTGAAAATATTTTAAGCTAAGTAAGAAATCATTTTTTTTGTGTCATGGTATTGCGATTACTAGATTGTGCATTAAACCCACAGACAAGCCATCCTCTAGACTGAGCATAGTAGTACTACTCCCTCTGCCACAAGTATACGGTAGTTTTACTCCATTTTCGAGTCAAAGTGTCTTTGTGTGACGTCCGTGTCTTTGAACGGGCCAATCACGGCACGGAACTCGCTCACTTCGTCCCCCGCACCCCAGTATTTTTGGCAGCATCGGTTTCATGAAATAATTGCTCCAAACTCCGTCTAGATGATTCCTAGTCTATGATTAAACCTTACCAGCATGGTACAGAATAAAGCAACAATTTCCACCAATAACATGGTGGCACTGAAATTGCTCGATTCTACCGCCTTCTGTGATTTCGATTCATCTCTCAAAGTTCTCTGTAAAATACGAATGTTAAATTACTTATGGCTTTGCTATATTTGAATTCTTATGAATCAGTGCAACCGGACAGCGTGTGCTACTTTGCAGAATCGATTGGGTAACGAATAAATCTCCTATCACATTTTAGCAGATTATCGACTGTTAGATTAAAAACAGAATGTCAACGCGTTCACAACGTTATATTTATATAAAAAATCACACATTGAAATGGTGCAGAAAAAGTATGATTTCTTTAAGTAGGTACCTATCTGGGGGCACGGTAGTGCCCCCGCCAAGACGAGCAAAGCGAAGCGCAAGGGCACTACCTACCTTTTCTCGAAGCGCTTCGTCGTTTTTTTTAAACCTCATAACTTGGGTTTGGATTAAACCAGATAAACGAAATTCTCGGGATATGATGTCAATAGTGGACTTATTAAACATAAAAAATTTCAATTGCATAGCTCTTATACTTAAGATTTTATTCATATCTAAAAAACCCCGATTTCGTCACTGACTCACTCACTCACTGTTGATCATCAAAACCTCTAGGGTACTTTCTGAAGTCCTAGGAAGCTGAAATTTGGTATGTAAGATAGTATTAGTACACAAACAACAAAATAATTCAAAAACTTGAAATTTTTTGCCCCTAAGGGGGGGAAAATGGGGGCGGAATTTTGTATGGGAAATCAATTACCGCTGAACCGATTTAGTTGAAATTTGGTATGTAGATAGTTTTTGCAATGGGGAATAGCATAGAATAGTTTTCAACCCCAAAATCACCCCGTAAGGGTGAAAAGGGGGCAGAAAAGGGCGTTAGGGGAAAAAGAGGGTTGAAGTTTGTATGGGGAATCAGTAAAAAGCAGATTGTATAAAAGATGCCCCCAGGTACGTATTTCAGGATTTTTAATAGTATTAGGTCCTTAAATCACACGCGCAACCCTTTAAATTAGGGGATGGAAGCAACTTACAAAAAGAAGTGAAATCCCACCAAAAACATTTTCATGTAAAATGTTGCCAAGACGAAACCATAAGGCTCGCACTGACAAAAAGTTATCAGATCTCTTGTAGAGCCAAGCTTCTAACTCTACAAGCCCTAACTTCACAAACTCTACACCTTAGTCAAAATATGTGGCTTGGCCGTTTCGTGCCAAGAACTACAAGAGATCTGATAACTTTTTGTCAGTGCGAGCCTTATGGTTTCGTCTTGGCAACATTTTACATGAAAATGTTTTTGGTGGGATATGTACTTTACCTATTAAGTTTTACAGGTAAAAGGTAAAGCGAATGAACAATTGAACATTGAGTTTAAATTAAAGGTAAATTATGTACCTTCACAAAACAGAAACATTTACAAAACATTATCTGCATCATGTCCGTGAAGCCATTGCCCAAAAGATAGTCGAAGGCTAAAAGGCTGCCGCACAAGATGCTTCCCAAGACAATGATTAAAGCCTGCTTCCACATTTTGGTTCCCGGGGCTCCTGGACGGAATTTCAATATGATCACATGTTACACTAAATTTTTTCGTAAGAACTGCAAATTTGTATATGTAAGGCGTGACTGACTTTTACCTGTCATTGGTTTACATCTCAGACATATCTCAGAGCAAAGAGTAAAGTTGGTGGTTGTTTCTATGCCAAAGAGTATATAGGACTTAGGGTTTGCTCCCGGGAAATACCGGTACCGAAAGTACCGGGAATTCCCGGGATTTAGAGCCAAGCAAATAACCGGGATTTCATTTTTAAAATCCCGGTACTCCCGGGATTTTCGGGACTAAAATTTCCGGTACAATATTTGACTGCTTTCTGTTACTTAGCATGAAATATCATGTTTTATAAAGAAAATAAATATATTTTATCAATCTAAGGCTAGGTAATACTTTTACGGCTGACCACTACATTAAAATAAATTTAAAAAAAAAGTCAATGGGTTTGACAATGCCGACAATATAAAATTGCGTAATTTGACACTTTAAGTTAAGGGCATATAAATGTTTGTACGATAAATAATTTTATACGAACAATTAGTTATTTCATATTTGTATACTAACTAGAAGCAAAAATAGAGACAATTTTGTAATTAATAAAATACTACTTTTAATTAAAATTCAAACACGGTATAAGAAACTCACATATGATAATGATATTTTAAATGAATTAATAATTCTGGCTGAATAATTTCTTGATTTGTCGTATTAATAGTTCTGTTATTATATTTTCGAAGGTCCACAGCCCATTTTGAACGCATGCGAAAATTATCAGTTTTTTTAATCCTTTTTCACAAAACGTCTTACATATTTAAAAAAGATGATGATATTACTGTGCCACAATTCAGTTTTTGCCAATCAACAAAGATAGTAAAAATATCATGTACTTTAGTAAAAAAAATATATATATATATTAATGATTGTGTGACTTAAAGACACATATTATGGTACAAAAGAAGTGTGTACCTTCACTGTGCTATTTTTTTATTGTTTTAAGAAAGATTCGTGGTCGTTTTACGCTTTTTTTTTTACTGAATATTGATGTGAAAACTGATTTTTGAAGGCAGTCCCGAAAGTACCAAAAATACCGGGAAATCCCGGTTCCATTTTTGCCCGGTACCGAAAATCCCGGTTCTTTTAAACAGTACCGGTTCTGCAATCCCTAATAGGACTATGCTATTGAGGTTAAGGCCCAATACGCACGACAGCTTTTTCAACGCGCGTTAAAAAAGCGTTTGAATCATACAAATGGATACATGAGTATTTATTCACACGATGGCGGCGGCGGCGCTTTTTATCAAGCGTTGTTGGATTTTCGACTTTAAGCGTTGGTCGTTAACTCGAATTTAGCGTGTGGACAGATTCAAGCGCTTTTTTAACGCGCGTTGAAAAAGCGCTCGTTAGTAGGAGGCCTTACACAAACTAAATAAATCACTGTGAGTTGCCTATATACTTACTTTACTCTTTGGTGAGTTCATTGAGTACATTGACTTATATCTCAGGACTAGCCTTACGTGCACTAAAAATGGTACTAGTTCAGCGGTGTCAATCACGAATTCGAGCCAATCGTGTAGTCTAACGAAACTAAACGAAACTAGTTGCGACAAATCGCGTGGCCGCGCGCGCGTGATGCGAACTCATCAACCAATCGCGTTGCATTAATGCTCCATTCTTATTGCCCGTAAGGCTAGTCCTGAGATATATATATATATATATATATATATATATATATATATATAAGGCTTTGGAACGTCAAGAGGAGTATCTTGAGTGAACGTAGGCACGAGCAGGCATTTTTGTCGTTATGTTGGTAGACTGGTCAGGCAGGTTTACCAACTTGAATTGGAGGCGGGAGCGGTTGGCTCCGCCGCTGGAACTGGCTTCCTTCTTCTTGATCGGACCGCGCTAGAGATCGGACGTTAGCCAAGGTCGTGCCTAATTCGCTACGTTTCTGAAGGCTTACACCTGAAGCATTATTCTGAAAGCTTATAGATTCTCACGTTGTTTAACCGTTTAGCTAAGTGTTTTATTCCAAGTGTTATTTTGATTTCTTATGTGCCATTAGAAGCTTATCTTTGTAAAATAAAGAAACTATGTGTTGTTTTGAAAAGATGTGTCCCGCCGAGTTTGTTGCCGGGTTAAATCTTCTCGGGTCAGAGGTGTAGGGTTGGAGCCGGTGTAGTTTGACTTAAATAAAGATTTGAACGATTTCATGTGATCTTTTTATTTTTATTGAATCCGATTCCATCGTAAGATCGTTTAGTTATTTTGATTATTTAGTACTGAAATAATAGTAGGCACTAGTATGGTTAATGAGTCCGAATGTTTATTTCATGCGTTGGTAGCATGCCTACTATTTTGGCTGTGAAGTAATACATCTAGGTACTACCCCCACGCGCCCACCGCCATTAGGACCATCCCTCTCCGTTATATTTATATATATATACATATATATATATATATATATATACAGAAAATGGAATTTGTTTATTAAGAACCAATAGAGAGAATAAATTAATCAAAATGTCAGATACACCAAAAATACATTAATTATATAAAACATCACATAAACACACTACATTTCTACAGATTATATAACACAAAAAAAAACACAAGTCAAAAACAAAGCAGTCAGCAATTAGTCAAAAATCCCACCCCGCGTCATCCCAGGCGCAAAGGTGCCCAAAACGCTCGCCGCATTACTGCGCTGAATCGCGATGGACAACCTCTGCACCAGGAATGACCCGGAGCGGGGATCCAGGCCTCTTTCTCGCAAACGGTTCCCAACCTCCTTAAAAAACTCTCTAGCCTCTAAGCACCAACAGCCAGCCGTTTCGACCGCCAGAGGCACAAACAAATAGCCGTCCAATTCCGCATACTTCTCCCGTTTTCTCAGCGCCGCCACCTCAGCAGCTGCCCCTGCTGCCCTCACGGTGCGGCCAATGTGCGATGCAGCAAAAGTGCTGACGCATGTAGCGTCCCAAAGCAAGCACTTTCCTCTCTGCCAAGGCACCAGCGTCAAACCGTCAGGCCTCTTACCATCCGACCGGCTAAGGCCTGGGGGCTCAAGCATGCATGGGACATTCGCGGAAACAAGCGCTCTCCGGATCAGATCGTTAAGAGCGTGATGGCGTGGGAATCTCCCTGCACATCGACCACAACTCAAAGCGTGGTGGCCGTTGCTCTCCACCATAGTACCGCAGATGCATAAGTGAGGAACACACACATCGCAGCCCAGGCGAAGAGCCACCGCCACCCGCATCGAATCGTTGTCAAGGAGGGTGCCCAAATGCGGAGATGGAAGCGCATGCAACCACGCCCCCGATTCTGATGCGGACTCCGCCAGCAGCCTCGCCCTATCCGCCCCCACTGCGTTCTCTACGAGACCCTCGACAATCCACTTGACTCCAACATCGTCCCATAGCCGTTGTACATCCGGATTTTCGGGTCGGGGCGCGTTCGGATTGAGAGCCATCCAAGCCGCCAAAGCATCAGCAGCGTAAGGTATGGATACCCTGTTACCATTAGGAGATAAAATTCGAGTAACAAGATCCACGACCCCACTCGCCGATGCCAAGAATGCCGGTAGACTCACATCCCGCACGCGCCGCACCCCCAGACCACCACTCCGAATGGGCAAGGAGGCCAGGTCCCATTGTTCTGGATTTAGAGCCACATTAAGCAAGGACTCAACAGACTCCCTCAAAGCACAGTCAAAGGAGTCCATTTGAACAGGGTGAAGCCAAGTTGGTACTGTGCGCAAAAAGTACATGAGCTTGGGAACAGCAAAGCAGACCCGCAACAGCACGAGAGCAACATGCGCTGACAGTTTCTATAATCTCTCCCTTGCCAACAAGAGAAGCTGTCTCCTAACCTCGAAGGCCTCCGGGATCGCTTCTGCAAAAATAGGGGAGCCCAAAAGGTTAAAATTTTGACCGGACACCTCCTTAAGACCGGGAAGGATATCATAAAAGGAGGGAAAGGAAGAACGGGCCCCGGCGCTACAGGGGAAGAACTCGCACTTGGTAGAGTTAACCTCTAGCCCCAATTCTCGAAGGCGAGGAAGAAGCGTGAGCACATATATATATATATATATATTTATATATAAGTCAATGATTGAGTATTGTTTATTTTGTATTGCATTTCCATGTTGTTACAATAATTACTAGTACAGTGACATGTACCCTGTACTTGTATTATTTGGTTCATAATCTTGAGTTTATCATTAGAGTGTAGACAAAAATGAGGCAAGAAAGAATCCCCATACACAACCCGCGTTAAAAAAGCGCTTGAATCCGTTGACGAATTGACACTAAATTCGATGTAACAGCCAGCGCTAAAAGTCGAAAATCCAACAACGCTTGATAAAAAGCGCCACCGCCAGCTTGTGAATAAATACACATGTATCCATTTGTGTCATTCAAACGCTTTTTTAACGCGCGTTGGAAAAGCTCTCGTGCGAATGAGGCCTTATAATAATAACCGTAACCTAAAAATACCTGTAGTAAAAGCGAAAGTGTCTCTTCATTTCTCAGGCTCTGAAAGTAAGTCATCGCTTAAAGCGGCCTGAAAGTAATACGTTTATGCTCTAGGCCTGAAAAGTGGCGTTCCGCTGTGTGTCCCCGTCCCATGAGAAACTAGGTGGAAATCAAATTGAAAAATCTTGTCCTATGTCCCCACCTAAAACAATAAAAATTAAATTGGAAATCCTATTATAATAACAAAACTACAGAAGCTCTATCACTGCGACTTATATGAGTGGATGTTAAGAAAATAATGATTAGGTACTCTTTGCCCTCAGCGTACGTTCTTTCATAAATATCACCTTCGTAATTGCCGTTGTTAAAGTTTACTATTTATCTATGGGATCATAGGTTACTATTATGGGTTACTATGGCGACGCGTAATGTTTTGCTTGACAACTTCACTTAGCGTGACTGTCTTGTGTAGGAGAACGCTTTTTTGTAAATATATATTTAAATTGTTAATATTGTTTGTGGCATTACTAATTCAAAATGGTAAGTTAACTTTAATAACATTCTTATGCCTCAAATAAAGTACAAAGTGTTACATGTAAAAAGAAGATTCAAACAACATACCTAAAATCTACGATATTTTTTATCTGATATTAAGGAATCATTCAGGATGTGTATTTGCAATAACGTATTTTAGTATATTTGATCTAAATTAGATTGATAAGATATAGCGGCAAAGCTTAAATTGGAAAGACTTTTTTATATCACCTTTATAACCACTTGACCGTCCGACGATAGCATATAGTATCCGAAACCAATATGCTCTTAACCGTCCGCGGGAACCTTACCTTACTATCCCAAGGGGTGGAAGGAACGGTTGATTTCAGAGCCATCTAATGGAATATTTCGGCATTAGGCCTGACGGTCAAGTGGATAAAGCTTGCAGAAGTTGCGTAATGCATCGCAATCAGGGATGTTGCGGATGCCGATTTTTTGACATCCGCGGATGCGGATGCGGATGCGGATATTTAAAGGCTCACATCCGCGGATGCGGATGCGGATGTCAAGATAGGTACATAAAAAACGTCAAATATTACATTTTAGTAACTTTTATTTCAAAAAACCGGCCAAGTGCGAGTCGGACTCGCGTTCCAAGGGTTCCGTACATTAAATCCCACTCACGCTTGACTGCTCATTTGTAATAGGTTTTTTGGTTAATGACTAAATTACCTAGCAGTCTAGCACTTACGCCGATGCTAAGACGTTCCTGTACCGACCTGTTCTACATCCGCATCCGCATTAAATCCGCATCGATTTTATGCGGATGCGGATGTAGATGCGGATGTTGAAAATAATGCGGAAGTTCCGCGGTTGCGGATGCGGATGCGGATATTCGCAACATCCCTGATCGCAATCATAATGTGATTTTTAGTGTTTAGTTATATTTTTATAATATGTATGATAGTTTTAAGGTATTTTTACAATTTAATATATAATAATATATATAATAAGGTATTTTTTTAATTAATATGTATAATAGGTATTTATGTATGGGCCACTAGTTGCCTGAAATAAAGATTTCATTCATTCATTCATAATTAACATTTTACACGTTTAATCGTCTCTTTTAAATATTAACCTAGATTTTGCCAGCTACTCCGCTCGTCCAGAATTTTTATTCTTCAATTACCTAGGTAATATATATATATGCACACTACAATACAACTTTCCTCACTTATGACAATTCAGTAAACAGGTTACCGACTTATACACGGACAAAGCAGCGGGCTATTTAGAATATTCTTACCGTCCGCAGCTCAGAAGTAAATTTTGAGATTTATAACTTAAGTGTCAAAAACGTTACATAAAGTATATGGAATAATATACCTGCATAATATATATAATTATAATTTTAACTACCTTATATTTATTTTCAGCCACCTAAAGGAGGGGGAAAGCCGAAAAAGGCACCAGGTATGATTTATTGTTTATTAATTGTATGGTTTACGACTATTGAACAATCTAACAAGGTTGATATTAAGGTAATCATTAAAATAAATTAATTTTTTCAGTCATCATCATCGATGGCGTGGATACGTCTGAGATGACTCGAGAAAAACTCGAACAATTTATTCTTAGAGTAAAAGACGAATTAGATAAAGAGAGAGAAGAAAGAAACCTCTTTCAGTTGGAGAGAGATAAAATTCGCACATTTTGGGAAATAACAAGGCAGCAACTAGATGAGGCTAGAGCTGAATTGAGAAATAGAGAAAGAGTGACAGAAGAATCGCAAGAACAGAACGAGGCACTACTAGAAACAGAGAAACAGAAAATAAAGCATTTGAAATATGAACAGCAAGCCGCAGCAGCTGCATTGAGAGCTGAAAATTTAGTCGCACTTAAAGCCGCCAAAGAAGAGCATGGTGAACAGGAACTGGAACTCCTAAATGATAAAAGAGCCCTACGAAGAGAGATAAAAGAAAAACAATTAGCCGCTCAAGATGAGTTGAGAAGAGCTAAATTGACGCATGCTGAAGAGCTCTCCAAAACTAGGGCACATTTTGACGAAAAAGCACGACAGATTGAGGATAAAGCGGATAAGAAACTTCAAGAAACCAAAATGGAGTTAACGATCAAACATAGAACAGAGATAGCAGAAGTAGAAGAAAGGAAAAATAAGCAAATGTCAGAATTGATTGCTCATCACGAGAGAGCGTTTTCGGATCTGAAAAACTACTATAACGACATCACATTGAACAATTTAGGTGACATTTATTTTTATAGCAACTGAAACTATGAATAAGTACAACTATTATACCTAAACATTTTTCAAACTTCCCAGGTTTGATAAGCAGTTTGAAACAACAAATGGAGGAAATGCAGAAGGTAAAAGAGCGAGCAGAAAAGATCGCACGCGACGCTGTGGCCGAATCCAAGGGTCTGAGGGAGCCCCTGGAAGCTGCCATCGTTGACAATAAGGAGCTCAAGCGGCAGATGGCCAATTACGATAGGGACAAAGCGGCTCTTGCTGTAAGTTATGTATCACTACTATGGTTAGGAAACTACTTAAATACCGGTGGTTCTGTGAGCTGTAGACCTCGCCATTATGCTGGCGAGGTCTAAAGCTCAACCGAAACAAACCGAATAAATATATGGCTCCGCTATTTTGAAACGGAATAAATATATGGCTCCGCTATTTTGAAAATTTTACAAAATCTAAGTGCGCGTATTCACTTTAAACAATTTTGTTTATAAACAGTGTTATTAGACAATGTTTTCTCAGAGAATGTAATGATTGGTACTCATTACAAAACATTGTTAAAAACCGTCTTTCTAAACAAAAACGTTTAAAGGGAATACAATGAATTTAGGTAATTGACAAAAAACTATTTTTTATCATCGAACCTACTAACAAAATTTCACGGAATTGTGAACTGTAGAGATTATAACATCCGGACATACCTAATACGCATTTTTGTCCAAGCTGAAACGGAGACCTTCGCTGACGCTCGTTCAGCTATGATTATAATATGTGACGTTCCACGGCAAAACGTACCTTATGGCAGTTGGCGCTTACGTCGCATAGTGCCGCAATAATAATAGCGCGCGGCGGCGGAGCGGCGTTAATAATAGCGTAAGCGCCAACGGCCATAAGGTACCTTTATCCGTGGGACGTCACATATGATCCGAAAAACGCCTAATACTGGACTAACGTCCCTCTAGAACCACCTGCTGACCTGCTAGCATGAGTTGTGTTCTCGTGCGCGACTCCATACATCTAGCGCGACTTCAAGTATGGACTCGCGCGCGAGAACGCAATTCATGCTGCCTTCATAAATGCCTGTCCACTATACAACGTACAAAATTCATTTCTCCAGTCTAATAACTTTGACTGTTTTGGAGAAGTTTTTGTTTCTTTCTAACCACCATTTCTAACCACTACCACGCATCATACAGGCCAAGACAAAACAGCTAGCAATTCTGGAGAAGCAGTACGAGGTCCTGAAATGGGAGTATGAGGTGATTCAAGTGCGGTTCGAGCGCGTGCTCGCGGAGCGCGATGAGCTTAAGACGAGGTTCTCCAGGGCTGTCTTGGAGGTTCAACAGAAGGCTTCCATGAAAACTGCCTTGTTAGAAGCCAAGCTGAATGACATGTATGGACGAGATAAGGCGCCGAAGGAGCTGCATGTGAGTTTCAAACGGTTTTCACTTTGTTGTAACCTAATCCTGATAATTAGCGCAGGCTTGAATTTGATTAGATGACCTACGCATTCGTAAAATATTTACGAATGCGTAGGTCATCTAAACGGGAACCAAACTGTTTTCTCACGTTGTTTCTACTTCAAGGAAAAGCGATTGGTAAATATCAAAATGTACTTAAAGTCTACGTTCCTGGTGCTTTATTACAGTACAGCTGGTGCTACATTAGGTACGACACCAGGGTTTTATTCGAAATCGATTTCAAGTACCTAGATACTTTCGTAGGTATGTTTGATTTATATATGTAGGTACTTACTTACCTGTGCTACCTACCTATTTAAAGTATTTAACGTAAAACTTTTTTTTTTAAGTCTGAGATCTCCATCACTAGAGAAAATTTATGCACATATTGTTTCCAGGAGCTTTTGAAATTTAAAGACACACAAGTAGAGGACCTTCGCTACGAAGCAGCGCGTTTACGGAAAGCTCACGATGACCTTCTGGCAGCCTATGAAGCTAAATTGGCCAAACTGGGCGTACCGGCCGAGGAACTCGGTTTCAAGTAAGAATAATAATTTACAATAATGCTATTTTATATCTTAATAATAATATAACAATTATAACGCATAACGATTGGTCAAAGAGAATTTACACCCTATCTATTCTCTTTGCTATTAGTAAACAACAAATTAAAAACCGGCCAAGTGCGAGTTGGACTCGCGCACGGAGGGTTCCGCACCATCAACAAAAAATAGAGCAAAACAAGGAAAAAAACAACAAGCAAAAAAAACGGTCACCCATCCAAGTACTGACCCCGCCCGACGTTGCTTAACTTCGGTCAAAAATCACGTTTGTTGTATGGGAGCCCCACTTAAATCTTTATTTTATTCTGTTTTTAGTGTTTGTTGTTATAGCGGCAACAGAAATACATCATCTGTGAAAATTTCAACTGTCTAGCTATCACGGTTCGTGAGATACAGCTTGGTGACAGACGGACGGACGGAAGGACGGACGGACGGACGGACGGACGGACAGCGGAGTCTTAGTAATAGGGTCCCGTTTTACCATTTGGGTACGGAACCCTAAAAACATCTTTGATTACGACGCCATCAACACACGGTAATGTGAACTAACGTGACTGAATAAAATTACTTTTAATATAGCGTCATCTACACGGATTCATAAGAACTTTCACGGCATAATTAATCAACTTTGATAATAGCGCCATCTGCTACTTTCTCTAGGAACTATTTAAAGTGTGCGCCAACTGAACATGTTGAGGGATAGGCACCTTTTGAGCTGTTGTTTTAGTTTGTATATTTTTGACTAGATGGCACGGTGATCAAACTTGGCCTGTTAGTTGAGATTCAGAAACATAGATGGCGCGGTTTTACTAGTTAAAATTCATGAATTTAATAAAGCTGCGTTTCAGGACTTTGTAGGTTCTAAGTTGTGTTTCTTTGTAGCTTAAATAAGTGGGTTGTTTTTTTATCTCTTATTTCTCTAATGACTAGGTATTTTACGATACATTTTCAATTGTTTCAGACCACTTAAAGCTGTAGCTGTGGCAGGGTTATCCCCTGTAATAGGACAAGGACCTGCCGGGCTGGTCACCAAAGATCAAATATAATCAAAGGTTGTGTTGGCATTTAGACACTCGATAGGTGTATGTAGTCTACTTAGTTAGATGGAAGTGATTTTTTAAAGTGGGACAGTAGAATGAAATCCTAAACGATTGAAGGTATAGGAAAACTGTCTTTAGAATTCACACTTGACCAACAATTGTTTTTCAACAACTGACTGTGCCAAAATTGTTTCCTTAAAAACTGGTTCTAAAACAGTTTTCCTCTGTCTTCAACAAGTACTTCTTCGAATTTCCCCATACTGCCCCACTTTAAAAAAACACTCTACATATATTTACCTAAAGTGTCATTCAATAGAACTTGCTAACAAACCGCCATACTAAAATTGACACTGAATGTCAATTTACTAGTAACTTTTGTTTACATAGTTAGCAAGTTCTATTGAATTAACACTTTACCTACTTACATGACCTTCAAGAATGGACGAAGATAGGTATGGAGTAGTGACTGATCGTCCATAGGTCTTGATTTCCTCAGGATTGATCCTACGTTATCCTACTAGTCTCGAAGAAATAACAAGGCATCAGGCCGTGGATTGTTTACAATTTTATTCGTTACTCTAATACACTTACTTACTTAATTGGAATAATTTTCGGCTAAAGGTTACCTTTTTAGGTATAGATAAAATAATTAGTTACTTACCTATGTTTTTAAATCTGATAATTGAATTTGTTCCCGCTTTCAATTGCTTAACATAACCGCTTGCTTAATAAATCGAGCGTAATGTAAATATGAATCGGATTAGCGAAAATCTAATGTAAGTACTAGGGTTTGCAATCCAGATCCGAAATGTATGAAATTATCTGGATCTGGATCCGGATCCGCGGATCTTCCAATACATTTCGGATCCGTCCTGCAAACCCTAGTAAGTACTTAATTATTTTGGTTGTCTGTTGACACATAAATCAAAATTATTTTTATACATGAAGCTCAACTTGCAACAACTGGACAAGCATAAAAATGTAGGTACTTACGTACCTATTCGTTTATTATAACCTTTGTATAAGTAAGTAATAAAATTCCGTATTATCAATAAAAATATGAGGAATGGTAACACAGCATTTTGTTTTTGAGTTGCTCTAAGATTATACTTACAACACCTATGTTTTCCTTGTTATTTTTATCTTATAAAAGGTACATCTTGTATACCTAGTCTGTGCGGAAAGAGAAGAGTCGTGGAATGTATGGGGTCTAATACATTCCACGACTCTTCTCTTTCCGCACAGCCTCTACAAGGGTGCGTTGGCTTTATTCTATTGCCGGAACCACACTTCGCTATGCGTTATTTGTTATGCGACTACGCTGTATTCGCTCAAATATTTGTTATGTGAGCGAACAACAAACACGGCATCCACACTTCGTGCCGGTGTGCCAAACTTGGTGCCGGTGTGCCAAACATATGTGGTGCGTTTTGACTTTGAAAAGCGTAAGCGAGTGAATGAGTGAACGAAGTGTGGGCAGTCGAGACGCATATTCGGCTTATTCGTGTCCTTTGAAGTGTGTCAAAAAACCGACAGGTGGACGGATAGGCGTATTTGCTATTCGCGCTTATGCGTTATGCGGGCAAATATAGCAAATATAGTCGAATGAACCCTCCACACTTCGTCGTATGCGGCCGAATAACGCGCATAACAAATAACGCATAGCGAAGTGTGGTTCCGGCATAAAATTGTGCACTTCAAGTGCGTTATGTACGAATCCACACATAGGTACCTTGTAGCCTTACCACGACTGCCTTAGCAGTGTCAAACTCATGTGAGTTTGGGAAATATGTATTCCCTAACGTTTGCGTAACTTACTTTCTATGCATCTCGCTCGTACTCGCAATCTCGCTTATTATTGCGAGCGAGGTGCATTATAAAGTAAGTTACGCACACGCTAGCGAATATTATGTCAGTGTCAAACTGGTGGTAGCCGTAATGCGCCTTTAGGAACAGAAAGTTGAATTCCTATAATGTTGAAATCCCAAAATGTTTACTTTCTCAGAATGTTGAAATTTTTTAGTTTCGCAAAATGTTGAATTCTTATAAGTTGAAATATTTAAAAGTAGAATTCCCAAAACGTTGACTTTGTGACGTTCTGGGAAAATATACATTTTGGGATTTCAACTTTATGCAAATTCAATTTAACATTTTAATATTCAACATTCTGCAATTTCAACTTTTTGCAAACTCGATATTTTAGGAATTCAACTTTCTGTTCCTTAAAGGGTAATGCGTAATGTTTTGTAGGTATTTAGGTAGTTTTCCTTAAATGATTGCCATGACATTTCTTGCGTATGTACGCATCAATAACGTCGTAAATGTATCTACGTATTCATAAAATCATTAACTGTAACATTGACGCCAGCGATGAATTCTTCATCAGCTCCAATCAACCTGAAAATAGATACGCAAAGGTCAAATAAGCACATGAATAAAACAACCCAATCGAAGCCAATACGTGTGGTTTATTTCCTACTAACTTTTTTATTTATTTTATGTACAAAATGTCATAAGGCAACAGTTCCAAATGAATGAAAACGCATACGATGGATACCTAGTAATTTAAACATTTCGCATTTTAGCAAGAGCGCCATTCTTTAAAAAATGCTACACAGGCTTTTACTGTTGTGTATCTGCGGATGGGCATTCGCTAAGTCCTGATTCTGCGAGTAGGTTGATGAAGTTTTATAACAATTGATTTTTCATGATATCCCAGCTTATAAGATAAATACTTATTTTTATTCGTTTTAGGAAGAACTCTTCTGTCCGACCAAGTTCGACGAAAAAGCCTTGCGACACTGCAGTGTGTATATTGACTGATGTTGTTGCACTATGTGCAACTATTTACGAGTATGTAGGTACAAGAAAAGTGTGTGACAGATAGAGAAACTTTAGAAGCTTCCTAGCAGTTACCAACGCAAAGTAAAATCTACAGGCGCATTTGTCATATCAAATTGACGTACTAGACTAGACCCAACTGACTTTATTTTTCAACGGTAGAAGTATGCAATGTTTCCAGTATTTTTTTACAACAGTGAAAGCCTGTGTGAATGGCTTTGACAATCGCCGCACTAATAGTATGTATTGCCTTAATTCTATTCCTTTTACAGATATCTAAATTTTTGCAACAAATATTGAGTTTATTTTGTTTTACAAATTATACCTAAGTGGACATTTCTATCTATTAATGCTGACTCGATTTATATCTATTTCATTTCTCTATGTAAAACATTTACCTGTCTCAATGGATGTAGATGATAGATAATATTATTATTTTTATAATATTATTATTTACATAAAAAGTGTTATTAGTTATAATTCATGTCATAAGCCAAAAAGCTTCAAGTCGCTTCAGTCGTTTATTGAACATATCTGACATAAATAAAAAATAATATGCATTATAATTATTTTTTTCTTAATAATTATTATATTTCTTCATATTTCCACAAAGATGAATTTACATTAAGTGTATGCTTTTTATTCATTAATCTTATTATTGATTCTCTATCTAGCGAAAATAAAGACACATAAATGTAAAAATATTAAGACTAAATAGCCTTTGAGACTACGAATATAGGTCTATAAGTTAAAAATACCCATTAATGCAAAGAATACACCGAGAGGCCACAAAACTCACTCTAATACATACTAGAAGACACGAAATAATAAGGTGAGATGCACGTTGGGTCGCGCAGTCAAGTGCGAGGCACTTCTGTAGGCAACTCTGCCCATAACTCTGCAGATAACTCATTATTAGGTTCAATTAATAAATGCCTGAATAGAAAATTATCGAATATCACAATTTAGTATTTAAATACCACGTGTCTAACTTAGACATTAATGTTTCAAGTCTGGATTTTTCAGTTTCTGTTTTGTTAAAGATCATTTTAATGTTCTGTTCTATTTCAAATCTTACTTACTACTACGGTACATACTCTTCTTTGTGTTGCTTATATTTTGCTGCTGACAAACTGTCTATAATCTATTCTTACAGTACGATTAATTTCTATTCATGCAAAACGAGCTATAACCCTCACTATTTGGTCACATGGATTAGTGCCAGTGCAAAATAGCCAATATAGCCATACCCATAACGTCTGCTCCATTTAATAAAATAAAGTATAGGTAAGCTAATATAAATCACCAGAATTAAACTTACTTACCGTCGATGATACGATGATAGCAATTACAAAAAGGTACAATACCGCAGGAAAGAGATAACAAACAAAATATAAATATACAAACGCTTTCTTTTTACTTTACCATACTAAGTATGTTGAAAATGACGAGCATTTCACATATTTTTAGGTTAAATAAAGTTTTAAAGGTAAAGCGCAGGTATACAGGATGATTCAGGAGACGTGAGCAGGATCAAGCCTACGCATACAGTAAGTTAATAATCAACTGTTTCATACCAGTATTTGTGAGATTAACTTTAATTTATTTTATTCTGTTTAAGAAAAAGTTTCAATTTATTTACGACATTTATGGTCACCCTCTTTGTTTCATCCATAACAAATGCCAAATTGAATGTCATCGGAGTCTGGTTACTTTTGAAAAATCGTATCTCACTGAAGTGTGACATTTTATTTTCTGCATACTGAAAGTGCTGTCATAACGGTTAAAAAGGTTTTATCTTTGTTAATTAAATGTCGTAGGGTATCCATGATTGTAGATAATTGTCATTTGTCCTTACCAAAAAGTATAACAACAGAAAAAAGTGTGATTTATTTACTTAAATATTGTGGTGACCTATTTTTATACATTTTCTAATTGTGTAGGCTTAGTCCTGCTCACGTCTCATGAATCACTCTGTATACCTATTAGACAAAAGCCAGCATGCCTTGGACCGCTCACTGTAATTGTTTGCACCTCCCACTTACAATATTATTTTTATAGGACATCAAGTTTAAAGCAACGCAGGAACAGCACGTTGCAATTTCACAAGCTGCTGCAAATTTTATTATCACTTAATCGCTATGTCTAAACACACAACCAAAATTTCAGAAATCGCACGGTCAAACAATGAAAAATGGTTAATCTAAAAAATAATTTGACATTAGATTACAATATGATATTGACGAATTGCTTCTCACTTACATTTTAAAGCTAGATAAAAAAAAAGAAGGTCAACATGTACATAAATAATAACAAGTATATTGCATGTCACATTTTTACATGAGAGTTTTGAAATGAAAATTTAAAGACATAGGTAGTTTAAATTACGATTAGGTACTCAATAAAAAATCGTAAAAAATTTACTTTTACTAAAACGATGTATGAGACAAAACCAGAACGATAAACGGTTTTTTTATTTGTTTTTCACCGAACTTGATTCAGTAGGTTAAATAGGTACATTCGGTTTGCCTGAGGGATAGCCGAATTCGAAATTCCATAATTTACTTGGGTTAACTCTGGTCTATTAAATTCAGAATAAATATTGCAATCAATCAAGACTGTCAATTTGCGAAGTGAAGAACAGTGTCTCGGGCATGAATGCAAACTCTGCAACGACAAATTTGATCGATTGCTTTTCTCTCGTTAGAGTATATCACATTGTCGAACTTGAAATGTTTTGTTGCCTAACACTTACTTTTAAATGTTACTTTGTGTAACACACATCACCCCAACAAAGTTTCCTCTTTAAAATTACCATTCCGTACACAGTTTTGAATAACATAAGAACTTATAAAATACAAAACCAATTTTTAATTGTGCTTAATTTATATTTAAACAACAATTAAAACGTGAAAAGCATAGCTTTATTTTATATTTAATTCTTAAAACTTTATATTTATCTATACATGTGCGTAGGATTTAGCATAATCTAACATGTCTTCAGTGTAAGTGGTATCCTTGATTAAGTATTTCGCTAATAGGCTGACTGCTATAGTCATAGTTAGGGTTTGCAATCCGGATCCGAAATGTATGAAATTATCCGCGGATATTCCTATACATTTCGGATCCGTCGTGCAGACCCTAGTCATAGTAATTGGCCTCTCTTAACAATAACAGCCATATTCGAACTTTAAGATACGTCAAATACTAGAGATTGAAACGATATGGAATGGATATGTCAGTTTGAAACAAGTGTCAAAAGTGACGCGTTTGTTTGAAGAAACGTCACTTTTGACACTTGTTTCACACTGACATATTCATTCCATATCGCTTCAATATCGAGTATTTGACGTACCTATCTTAAAGTTCGAATATGGCCGTAAGACTTCTTTTCGCTTGTTTCTTTCTGATTTGTTAGGAATAGTTATTTACGATACTAGTGCGGAAAAGAGGAAATTCGATACGAGTGGCGATAAATTAAAACACGACCGAAGGGAGTGTTTTAAATCGACACGAGTTGCGAATTACCTATTCGCACGTGTATCGTACAACGTTTTACAGTACATATGGCACTTTAAACCTTCGACATACGCACGGAAAGTGCTATTTCCCGCACTAGTTCGGGAAAGTAGCACTATATGTACTGTAAAGGTCAATTACAATGTAGTGGCCAATAACTATAGCAATTACCCTAACTGATTTTATAATATTCAACAGTTCCGTAGTTTTATATCCAGCGTATATTTCTTAATACATTTTGTTGTCAACAACAATAATGAGTGCTTAGCGCTTTCATACGTCTCTTAAAGTATTTACAGAAACAAAATTATGCCAAAAAAACCTGGTCCCGTAATGAAAAATTAAAGATACAGAAAATGCACGTTATTACAATAATTATGTATTCATGACTGATCGCATTATTCACAAACCTTTTGTTGTTATATTTGTATTTAATGGAAATTACAAATTATACAATGGCAAGATATATTTAATGTGCCATGTGACAATTTAATATTAAGGCCCATTTACACGATACAAGATTCTTGAACATTCAATACAATAAAATTAAGGCAACAAAAAACTTGCACTATCTAAACATGCGTGAAATTCTTGTATTCAAGTAGCAACTTGAATTCAATACTGGCATACGTGTAAACGAAGTCTAGTGCAGTTAATTGAATACAAGAAGTGCCAATCCATATTTTATTTTCGGCATGAATTCCGTACGCGAAGGTGTGTTCCTTGTCGCTGCTATAGTAGCAACTGTGTTACGAGAAAAACTGTTAGAAAAACGTAACAGAAGAAGCGTTAAATATGCGTCCATCAAATTGTACCACACAAGTTATTAATATGGCTTATAAACATCAGCACTGCTAGATCCAGTTCCCATTGAATCCTTCACTTTCTTCTTTTCAGCTTGATATTGCGTTCTTATACCCTTAAGTTTCTTCGTTATTTCTTTGGGACCAAAACCTTCTACCCCAAATTCTTTAGAAAAAGCTGCCCCGCGGCGAGCCTCGCGGTTTTATATAATTTTTATTTTCTGTGTCCCACAAACGTTGATGAATTCTATAAATTTCTATGAATTTAATTAAGTATCTCCGAACTACCTAATTTAAAATTATTTTTGCTCATTTTATCAGTTTTACCACCCACAAAGAACGTTCAATATTGAATGAAAATCTGCCATTGCAAATCGGTTCAATTCTTGCTTCAATACATCATACTTGATTCAACTTGAAGTTTAGACCTGTCAAGACTTGCATGCAATTATTGCCGTTCAATAAATGTCTTTGGTGTCAAGAATATTGCCTATCAAGAATTGTATACAATAATTGCATTCAAGATTTTGGTTATTGCTCATGTGTAAACACTTTGATTCAATTCTTGAATTCAATTATTGAACGGCAAAACTTGCATACAATTATTGCCAATTCTTGTTCAAGAATCTTGTATCGTGTAAATGGGCCTTAATATTGATTTAAAATTGAATCAAAATTACTGTCTGTTGTGTAATATAACTATACATCTGTTTTTACAATTATTGCCGTTTCCAATATCACTCTCAACTAATGAGAAGACTAATAAGTTGACAGTTGATATGGTAGAATTATTGCGGTAACTTGTTAGGAATGTATAAATTTATTAAAAGGTGAAATGCGGGACAGTACAATCGATACAAGCATTGCAGGCGAGGGCTATTTAATTAAGTAGCACGGTGGTGCAGACGCAGTTCAAATATTTTAATTACATAGGTGTTTTGAAAATCAAAAGCTAAGTACAAGTACTCAATGAGGTGATAGCACCGTTTGTCGAAGTCAGAACACACTATTTACACCAGGGTTTGGTTTTGCTTAAGACTTATAAGGGAAAGCGCAGTGGCTGCAATGGGTATATTCAAACTAATAAAACTATACATAAATTTAACTTAACCGAGATGTAATTAATATAGTTTGTGCACTACAACAATTTAACATTTTGTGAAAATGTTGAAAATGGCCCTTAATTTTATTTGCTAAACTGCATAGGCTCCCAGTTTAAGTTTAGCGCAAAAAATATTGTCTCGTGTTTACAAGAAATTTGTAAATCACTTTTAAACGGACTTATGTTTATATGAATAATCATCATATTATGTTTTGCAATTATTTAATTTTGGGCATAACAAGACGAAACTTAAATTGCCTTGTCCTATTTTAGCTAGTTAAACCAAGTGGTTATAAAACTTTAAAACACAAGAGCGAGGTAACAAAACGTAGTTGTAAAGAATCACTGTTATATTTCATTTTAATAAATAATTGTATAAATTACAAGCCTCCGCCCGCGACTTCGTTCGCGTATGCATAAGTACTTTAGTAAATAACTGCAATAAAAGATGACAGTTCGGTACCCAGAATATTTCGCTACGTGTATTACGTCTTACGTGTAGTCTCAGATGTAGGGGTAATCTCTAGTGAAAGTGTTACATAAAATTAAGGTAGATAATATGTACAGGGTAGTCTACATTTTTGCTATTAAGATAGTGACGTTTTATGGACGTTTGTCGTTACGTGGGTACGGTTTCATGTTGTAAGGTCATTTTATGTAGGTATGTTCTTAAAAAGTTCATTACAGCTTTTATAGTTAAGTTTATAAAAGCTTATTTTCTGGCGAACTAAATATTAGCGATCGATTTCAAAGACCGTCTTGCAAATTAATGACAACCTTTAGCTCTAATTTAACTGGATTAGATGCTAGTTCACTTCGGAGAACTGGTTTAGGTTATTTATGACTACTTGATGTTCGTTCAATATTATTAAAAAAAAACAATTCAGGGTGTACAAACAACGATTTTATAACGTAACGTTTAATCGTATTTTTATTTTCTGTATTCTCAAAGTCAGCAATTGAATACTTAAATAGCATATTTGTAGCTGCACTTACATTTTTATACAGGGTGTCCCAAGAAGTAGTGATATACTGAAGCTGGGAGGTAGAGGACCTAGAGGGCTATCTGAATCACCCCCATGTATGTTCCGCGATTTTTCGTATTTTTGGAGTTATGATTTTTTTTAATTTTTCACCTATCGCCGAGTACGATGAGATTTTTATTTATGGTGACGTGAATTATTGCGGTATATGCTTGATTTTTTTGTGTGCTAAGCTGCTAGATAGGCCAATTCAGTATGGTAACATTTACTATCGTTAGATCTTAGAATGGAATTAAAAAAAAAATGCCAAGAAAGATAAAATTACCCAGTATGTTCACAACTTCAAGGGCGCTTAAAAAAATAAAACATACTGGGTAATTTTATCTTTCTTGGCATTCGTTTTTTTTAGTTCCATTCAAAGATCTAACGATAGTAAATGTTACCATACTGAATTGGCCTATCTATCAGCTTAGCACACAAAAAAAATCAAGCATCTACCGCAATAATTCACGTCACCATAAATAAAAATCTCATCGTACTCGGCGATAGGTGAAAAATTAAAAAAAATCATAACTCCGAAAATACGAAAAATCGCGGAACATACATGGGGGTGATTCAGATAGCCCTCTAGGTCCTCTACCTCCCAGCTTCAGTATATCACTACTTCTTGGGACACCTTGTATGTTTTCAGTAAGTATTTTACAAATTGAGTAATTACGAACTATTTTTCATACATATCGTTATTAAATTTTGGGCAGTATTTACGTAAAGTTTACATTATTTTGTTGTCGTTTTGAAGTTTTAATTATTCATATTTTCAAAATTGAAACAAAAGATATAAAATATATGAAAAATGGGTATACAAATTAACTACACTTACAACTAAAATGATATTATGAAGTTGTACTGTGAATCATTGACTAATATTTAAAATAATTATTTTTTTATAGTCGATGTGTTTATACATTTTAATAATAAACTTTATTCTTTATATGCAATTAAATTCATAAATATTATTATTATTGTAAACAGCTTGCGATTCCTTACATATTATCTCACGTTATATTTTTTTATATGTATTTCAACATTTTTATATTCAGCACGCGTGCATTTGACACCAGTAGCATACGAGCATAATAAAATCTTATTTTTATATAATTATATAGGAGATAAAATCTTTTATTTCTAATATAATTCGTTTTTCACAGTAACATTTTCTTAGCGGAAACAATGCGTTCATTGAGCAACGCTGAGCATACTAGAATTTCCTTTTGATGGGACACTTGTTATTTATTATTGTATTAAATAAACAAAAATGGAACGGCGTATTGCTTTCATGAAAGTAAACCTTACAAATACCTACCTATTTGATTTAATTAAAAAAAACTACCACTGAAAATAAATATTGCGCTACTAGGTATGTGCTCATTTTAGAATTAATTATCAAAATCAATTTCCTCCGTAATGATTTCTTTATCAGAAACCTGTAAAATAGACTTGACTAATCCATGCTTTATTTAAAGGTAAAAATAACGTTAACAATTCGAAGAGACACATTAAACTAATAGAGAGAGATAACATTAAACTATTAATAGACGAGAAATAGTCTATACATACGGTGAATGGTGAAACGCTTGTACTAACTACCTTGATGGAAATTATTAATTAGCATATAAGTAAAAAAATCTACCTTTTTTCGTCTAATGACATGGGTCGGTCATTTGTTAACATTCCAAAAATTTGACCGGCTGAAAAGGAAAGTCTATGTATAATTTATTTGATGGCTTAAACCGTGCCGAACGAACGTGTAAATAAATAATCCAATCGATCGAATATGCCTTATATTGGGTTACAATGAACGAAACGGCCGTATCACATCACGCTTGACGCACGAAGAGTTTAAAACACACACCCGTAAATTTCCGAAATAGAAAATGTTACCACGAAACCTGCATTTCACAACGCTTTATAAAAATTTCTATCGTCCATCCTATCTTCCTAATCTCTCCTCATCTGGTTGAGTACGAGTAGAGTGTCGCTCGGAGTAGAAGTCTTCGATCACAATTAGTCGAGTTTGTCCTCGCGCTATGATCGTTCACCTCATTTCGTGATACACTTTGTAGCCGACACCTACTCTTCAGGAATCCTGTCATCTGTAAAGATAATAATTTATATGAGTCCAGAGAAACCACCACTGATGTTTGGATTGAAAAGGAGAAGATATGTGGGATGTGGGTCCAACTTTAAAATAACGAGAAATGTATATTTGAGAACGTTATATGCAAAACTATGATTAGTTAAATCATCTTTTATTTATTACAATCCCTATTTGTTAAGTCATATCATATGGCCTAACAAATAGAGGGAATGAAATAAATAAACAATTATTTTTAGATAATAAGTAGTATAATTATAGGCTTGTAGCCATAGCGGTGATACTTGATTAAAATGTTGATTAAGCATATGTTAAAAGCTTAGCTTAAAATAGATAATGGAATCTTATCAAGCAAATAATCTTATTTTTACTTCCTCGACTCAATGTGCAGCCTTAAAATAATAATACATTACTGAAGAGTCTGGGAAATTAGGGATTGCCGGTTGCCGGCCAAGTAATTATAGCTAAGATAGGCCAATTTCTTTTCACACAGCGGTATTGTATTTATAGTCCTTTAAACAAAAATATGTACTCAAACGATCTAAAAACCAATATAGACAAAATTTTAAATTTAGGTACCTACAGCGTCAGCAACAACTAGGCCGGCAATGTTGTATGATGCTTCGCAGCATACTTTTACGAACGTAATGTAATGAAAATATTTTATTCATCATATGTACGTATTCCTTTCAAAATTGACAATTTATAAATACTTCTATTACTTGCTATAATATCATCATCGACCGTTGTCTGTTATCTCACGTTATATTTTTTGTTTGTATTTCAGATTAGTTAAACAGATTTTATTGAAAACCGTCGTGGATATTAAGCAGCCCGTAACGGTATCTAGGTACCGGACAAATAAAATAAATGCTGTAAGTCAATGTCACTTTATCTAGTCTAGTGTAAAGTAATAAGGTGTATTCTGAACCCCTAGTGTCGTTCTTAGTGTCGTGCGTTCGTTAGCGTTCGATAGCGTGACGAGCGTTCGCGTTTGCGTTATGTCTTTTTTTGTATGGGATTTTGAACAAGCGCCAAGCGGGACGTTTTGGAAACTCAAAATCCCATACATAATGACACTTAACTCGAACGCGTAAGTTAGTACGTCACGCTATGGAATGAAATTTATACTAGGGGTACTGGTTATGTTTTTGGGCGACTTGAAAGTAACTCGAAACTTTAGTAACTGTTTGGACTCGATTAGTTACAAGTTACAAATTTTAATTTACACATGGGCCTGATATATGCATGGCAGATCTCACCAAATTATCCTTTAAAACCGCATTGATTAACCTTCTTTTATTTATAACTCTGCTAAAAATCAAAAATCCAAAACATATTTAAATAATCATCCATGCAGCAGCATGGTTATTTAAATATGTTTTGGAGAGTCTATTAGATGTATGTAACTATGTACCTAGAAATAGTCTGTTATAGTTACTTAATTTAGAGAATATAAGCTTACATTAGCAGTATCCAATACAAAATAGTGTAGTAAATATTTAGTTAAACTCCGATTCCAGATTCATTAACTTTTCTATAAAAATAAATAATGGATTGCTGCGTTTTATAAGTTGCATAGTTATGACAGGAAACGTTAATCTCAAGCGCAAGCGACAGGATTAGTGCAAAAACGTTAGTGTTAATGGGCAGAAATGCGTGTGTTGCGGTTGTGAGCTGTAGGCGGGAGCAATACTCGTAAAGCTGAAGCCTTTTCAGACGTACCTCGGTTGTGATGTGGTATCACACTAGGCGTTCACGAAGGATGACTTGGTCCTGCGAGTAACAAGGGGTTTACTTTAGGTATTAATACTACCTAATGTGTTTATGATTGGTTTCATGAATACTATCGTGGAACCACTGTGTTAGATAAGGTAAACTTTAACTTAAAACTCAAGAACGACGGTATTCTCCCCCTAGTCTTATTTGTTTTTATTTTATTGTTCAATTATGTACCTACATATTTACAAGTTGCTATAACTTACGAGTAGGATACCTAATTACCTACAATATTATTTGTTATCTTTTGGACTGGTTTTATTTAAAAGTTTCTGGGAAACGGAGCTAGCAAAACCGTAGCATATTGACAGTTTTGTGTCAGGCTTGGCGATTATGATGAACCATCTTGCTTTAACTTTATTGTATGTAAGATTAATAAAATTGATCGAGAACCTTGTTGACCCTCTTCCGATATAACCCGGTTTAATTTACTCAAATAATATAAATTAACAGGTCAATGTCAATATTAGATGCGTTTCAATATATCTGTTATTTTGTTTATAAAATCACGTTGTTTTCGCATTTCTTTCAAATATTAGTTAACATGGAATTTTCATTGCTTGAAAATATTGGTGTGTTTGAAATCAAAGAAAAAATATTTTATGTACTTTAGTTTATGCGTAGTAATGAATAACCCTGACGTACAACTGCTACAGATTTGCTAGCTCGATTGCGAGGTATGGTTATGAACATCTCAAAAATAAGAAACAAAAAACAGAGTTATGTTCCCACCTATATCAATGTCATTTAATAGATAAATAAACAGAATGGAGTGTATCAATATGCGGAATAATAATTTGAGTAAGTATAAAAGGAAAACGTACATATCAATTGAAATGCAAGAATAATGAATAGAATCCGGGAGCATTTACGTCGATTTAAAAAGATATTTGATTTATTACGAATATTGTTGTGAAAATTATTTTTAGGCTTGGGACTTTTGGTAAGCATACCATGGTTCTAGAATCTACATGATAAAAATAATGTTCAAAGTCAAAACTCAAAATACGACGTATAAGAATATCATAATTCTATACTTATTGTTAAAGAAAACATAAACTAAGAAAAATAGACCTAGAGTACAAGAAGTAAGAGTTTAAAGTAAGATTTATCGTTAAGTATTTGTCCTCAATCTATTAATTGTTAAATGTAAATAGAGGTCTATATTATTTAAAATTGTATAGATAATGACTACAGTTTGTGTGTTTTTTAATATAAAGGGTGATACTTTTTACTGTATCCTAAAATTCTTACATACATGTGAAGATGTATTATCCAATAACCATAAATTCACGTCCTATTTTCAGGGGGTTCGCGAGGTCTACAGCTCACAGAGCCACTAGTTAAAAAAGGATTATGATATATTAGGATTGAAAAATTGGCAATTAATATTAATCTCAATACATCTTACTGGCGCTTATTTATTATTTTGTGTGCGAGGAATATTATTTACCTACTTGTAGATCGTTTTTTGATTCGGTATGTTAGAGCAGTATACTTTCTACCTACATACATAATAACTAGTCAACATAAATATCTACCTAATAATGACACCTCTGTTAAAGTCAACAACAAAGTTAGCTAAGACGGAACATTATTAACCTAACAGATCTAAGAACCGTAAGGCATTACTGTTTTTGTTGTTAAAGTAATTATGTCTGGTAAAGAATGCCACGAGGCATTTAGTCCGCCTCTTATACTTTTTTTTGATGCGCAATAAAGTTTAAAATAAATAAATAAATACTTAAAGACAAATCCTGCCCAACAAATGAGAAGTACCTATATTTTAGGATTGTCATTACTGCACTTACTTACTAGGGATAGTGACTTTCTCCTATCACCAAATCGTTCACTAAATACGGAATTAAGCTAATTTTAACCATTCCTATTTCATCCGATTCAATATTCCAAATAATGCCAGATTTCTATTAATGTAGGTATATAACCTAGGATATACAATACTCACCCAGATAGCGAAGCCGAATTGGAAATTGGTGGACTATTTGACTCGAAGCCTTCCTTGGACTTCTCGTTTGCCAGCTGCATTTTCAACTGATGACCGAAGCAGGCCAGGTCTTCCCTGAATGTATCGCTGCCCGGGGTCGTGGGCTTCTCGTCGTCTCCCGTGGCCATGCCTTCAGCATCGCTCTGCAGAGGCGCTTGCTCAGACTCCTCTTCAGTGTTATATATCTTGAAGTAAGCAAATGTCAAATAGATCACAGAAATAATGAAAGACGGTATCGGGATTGCCATCGCATATACTAGGTTTAAAGTGTTCTGCCACATATCGAGGTCTGTTATGACTAAACCGGGGTCCACCCGGCTGTAGTAGCATGTGTAGTTGTTACCTAAAGGTCTATACTTGGATAGGAATACTGTACAATTTAATATTGGAGGGTATCCACAGCCCTTGACGTTGGGAAACAGACGGGCACCGGTAAAGTACCACTCCGAGTCGTTGCCCTGAAGGCCGGTTGGTAACGCATCGGCTAACTCTGTTTCCTCCGCCATTTCTGAATAATTTTGGTCTCCTGCAGCTTCATAGTTCTCGCCTTCGTATTCTCTTATAGCTCTTTCGGATCTGATCAGGTTCTCGTATTCTGTTGCTGAAACGTTAGGTGATGCACCGAGTTTGTAGTTGACTCTTATCTGGGTGCACTCGTAAAGATCTTTGGTGCAGCCTTCCCTACAAGAAGCCCAGGTGCAGTTGCTGGCTCCCACGAGGTGTTTGACCTGTGCGGTCACACATAATGCTCCGACCGGATCGAACTGCATAAATATAGTTGTGAAGGCGGGCTCTATGACGAATGGTACGAGAAAAAGGAAAGCAAACAGACTGAAGGTAGCCAAAAGAACGAAAGTAGCTGTTGTGTAGAATAATAGTTTCTCGAGAAATGTGGGGGGTATCGGCAGTTTCTCTTCGTCGGCCATGGTGGCGTGGGAGCGCTAGGAGCGACCATAGCGCTAGCTTCAGCTGGGCTGTGTCATTTCAACCTTTTCATGGCCTGTGTGATGTCACGCCGTCTTTTTCATGGGTCTACTTTTATTTCATTTTGTACGTCTGAGAAGAAATACTTTGATGAGGTTCGGTAATATCACAGCGCTTGATATTACTATTTTTAAATAAGTAAATTTAAATTTTAAATTATAACATAATATATGGAGGTACCTCATTGAAACCCGTTTTAGGCTAAAACTAATTTCTCATACATTGTTAAACCAAATTTTTTGAATGTTAATTTTACCTATATATACTTTTTTATTTAAAACTAGTTTCCACGGAGTGCCCTGATAATAACCACATTTACCTACGTACCTACCTACCCGTTCATATAAAACTAAATATTTAATTAAGAGATAAGAGACATGAATGCCGACTTCGTGAAATGAAATACTCCATAGTTTAATATAATATATTAAGAGTAAATATAAGAGCGATTACAGCGGCAGTTAAGCCTCAGGGGGCTTTGTTCGCTGTCATAATTTTTTGAATGTAAATATATTGTGTTAATAAATAAATGAAAAAAAAAAAAATTAAATAATCATTTATTTCAGAAAATTGCCATATTATTAATAAATTCCAGAAAAAGTTAGTTTTAGAAAATTAAATAAGTTTTTGTATTTAATATCTTATAAGTACATAATATGTATAATTATGTAAGTGAAAAAAATTACCATCGTAAAGAATTAGGTACGTAACGAAGAAATTTCCGAAATTCCTATTATCCCTGTTATCGTGTTTCTCAGCTTGGCCATAAATCATGAGAACTAACGATAATCCCCCAGGAACATTATTCCTTCTAGCTTTACTCTGGAATTTCTTGGAAATAATTACGACTATCTTAGCTAATGTTTAACCGGAGAATCTAGATGGTAGGTAACATTAATTTCTATGAATATTGTGGAAAATGGTTGTTTTTAGCAAAATGACGATGTTCTATCAAACTTATTTTAATAGTAGTTTATGCAACAGTTATATAATAAGGGTTCTTAAAATTCAAGGGTCGAAGTTACAAAACGAGACGTAGTCGAGTTTTGTAAAAAAAGACCCGAGAATTTTAAGAACCAATTATGAGCTGTTGCATACATTACTTTTTCTATGACAGCTGCAAAAAAAAAAAAAAAAAAGTTATTATTAAAAAAAAAGAGTTATTATTAAAAAAAAAAGAGTTAATATTTAAAAAAAATTGAGTTATTATTTAAAAAAAAAGAGTTATTATTGTAAATGAAAACATACCTCTTTCAATCAAGATGATCGGAACTTGTATCTTTAAAAAAAATAAAGCAGTTGTATTATACTCATAAGATGACTGCTAGCAGTCATCTTATGAGCCTATAGACAAAGCATTCAAATGACATTGCTTTAGATATCACTGTCAGTCATTTAATTGACACATTTAAGTGCTGGAGTAGAAAAATAATGTTATATACTTCTTTTCGTATTTATATCTATGCGTGGTAAAGAAAGAGCCAACAGGAGTGGTCATCTCTCCATACAAACGTACTCGACTGTTTCCTCCGTGGGTTTTGAAGCTAGAGCAATGATTTTTTCAACACAGATTAATATTGTCAATATCTGTGTCGGACCGTTTTGCTTTTTTTGATAGTTTTGTGTTTTAAGGAGCTAGAGCCCTTCAAAAATGGCCAAAATGGCCTAATTGACTATGCCTCTCAAGGCGTGGTATTCAAAACTGATATCAATTAGCCAAAAAAGCAAAACGGTCCAACACAGATAATTTCATAATAATTTAGATTTCCAAATTTGGTTAAGATTGGTTAAGTTTTGGAGGAGGAAACAGTCGAGTACGAAACCTCGATTTTTGAGATTTTTACGCAGGATTTTTCGCCTTGTCCTTATCGCACTAGTTTTAGGAGCCGCTTCCGTTAGTGAGACAGATATATTTACCTAAAATATTTAAATCTCAGCTCCTGTTTCGTCTTAAGGCCCTTTGTTCTAGATGGGTAACAATGAAGGTTAGGTTGATGGGCCACTTGCAGATCAAGCAATATAAAATATAGGGATTTAATTTAAGAAAGTGTCACTACGATGAACGTTTATAAGTAGGGTAGGTACATTATATTCGTTTATCATTTGTTTTTAAAAAAATGCTCATAGGTAATTGGAAAATTGTATGTCGTTGTCGGGTGTTGTTAGAAATTTTTATCTCGAGAAATATTTCGTTCATATGATTAGACCACTTTTATTGTGAGCTCGTCAATAAAAATATGTACAGGTTTCTGTTATCACTGATTTTTACTTTCACGATTTTTACACGTGGTCTCGGAGAAGACTCTTCGGGTCTTCTCTGAGACCACGGGGACAAGCCGTCCTCGAAACGTCGGAGGTAAATCTTAAAACTTAGATACGCGATTAAGTCCCGTTGTACAATTTAATAAGGTTTCTGTTATATTTGTTTGGTAATTGGTTTTACGACTTTATCGTTTTGTACTTCTTTTACGGACTGACTTTCTAATTACTACAGTTTTCTCTATTCTAAAAAATCTAAGTAGGTATCCCGCGTATATCAAAATATTTATTTCCTCTAAATAACAATGTCTTCAGACCTACTTGCCTAATAGAAAACGGAAAAAATTTAAATATGTAATAAGTACTACACTTTACCTACTTATTATTGAAAAACTTAAATAAATACAAACAAAATTTTATATCCAACATAAGTACGACCTCAAAGAATAATACTGCAAGTCATTTTCCTTGTACAAACACCCGCAATCCGATTTACTAGGTATTCGATGTTTACAAGCGCCGCTGCACGCTGCACCGCGACCTACGGTACGTAATTGAATCCCATTATATACCTGAGAAAAACAAGTCTCGTGAAAACTGCTAGCACTATACCTACTTGTCTCAGTATTCTAGGATGAAATTAGTAAATGCGTCATTCTGGATAAAAATTGACTTAATAGTGATTGGCGGCCTTACGGCCCGATTTGAACTTTAAGATACGTCAAATATTACGTCTAGATACGATATGGATTAGATATGTCAGTGTATAAGTGACGTTTCTTCAAACAAAAATCATAAAGTTTGAATCGGGCCGTCGTATACTTATCTAAGTATCTAACATTCTCAGGTACAGCCAAGGGTAAAAATATGGGTGCACAAATCATCTCAAAAATATGTCCCATAGCTCTTACTCGTATGTCAGTGAATTAAGAACCATGGGACATCTTTTTGAGTAAGTTGTCTACATTCATATTTTTACACTTGACTGTACGTATACTATTAACTTAATTTATTTTAAATATGTAAACTTCTGTAACCAATTTAACAACGACAATTAACAACTTTGGGAACAATTAAAATTATTTTATTCATTATTTTGATTTGTGTTTTTTAAGTAAAAACACAAATCAAAATAATAATAAAGTTTTAAAGTGGCGGGGTGGCCAAGGGGTTCAAGGCGTTAACCCGGATTGCTAAAGACGCCGGTTCGAATCCGGCCTTCACCACTGGAGGGCTTCGTCACTTTTTCTTTAATATATGACATCTATTTTCAGTTTATAAAGACAATTAAATTAAGGTAGGCTCAAGTAGGACTTCTAAATATAAACTTTGCAAAGTCTGACCTCTGGTCATGATGCAATAATAATGTTGAACCATTTCTGGCAGCGTCATCCGCGTGGCAGAGGCGAAAGTTATGTAAACTCGCCATCCCGGCGCCAGGCCGTCTGATGTCGTATCGATTCAGACCAGATTTAGCCTGACTTCTGGCTGCAAGAGGCAGACAGTCATGTTTGGTCTTTTACACTTTACCTTTCAATTGTTTTCATACACACGTATATTACATTAGCACACTTTTTCCCCTGAGCAGTGAAGAGTGGGCAACATTTTAAATTATAAACATGTGTTGTAACGTAATCTATGTTCTAACGCATCGCACCCTATCTAAAAGTTTATACGACAAATAAGCTTTTGAAAAACTTTGACCCGTATTTTCGTAAATAAACTTCGTTTTCGTCCAAGTTGGTTAAAAACGATTTTGTGTCACCGGCATTATAAAAACAAAATGATATGTGTTGAGACAAAAAAAATACGGTGGAATAAATAATGCGCACACAATACGCATATCCATATTTACCTACATAGGCTTTTGAAATTATAAATTTTCGCGGTATCTGGTAAAAAACTTATCAACGACTCTATAATAATTGTTTTTGTTGTTTTATGCGGTTTTGGATTTTAGGAGCAATGATTTTCAAAATAAAATTGTTTAAGTAATTTTTAAATATCAAGTTTTTTAAATGATAGAAACGCATTGAAGAATTCTTATATTATTTTTATGTTGACAAAATTCCAAATAAGTGATGAATAATGAATAATGATCACAGATATATAAAATTCGTTTATCTTTTAACTAGATGGTAAAAATAATTTCGGTTAGATTGTTTTTGTTTAACACATTCTGGCGAAACCCTACTCGTGCATTGTTAGAGTCAAACCAAGCTAAATTTGTCTGGCATTTGCAATAACAAAGTGTGTCAATGCAATATCGGTGTTAAATTTCATGAAATATGACGTTTGACCTTACCACTTTGTTCTATTCAAGTCAGTGCAAAGTTAGCTTAGGTGGACTCTATGGTATTATGGCGTTATTCGATAAACGTCTGCTAAGTTAATCAGCTGATGATCGTCGTTTCTCCCTCTCTATAGCATAACAACAGATAGGGACAAACGACGATCATCAACTGATTAAATTAGCAGCCGTTTATGAATAACGCTATTAGTACCTAAGTAGTTTTAATAGGGGTATAAATAAGTTGAGTGCACAGAAAGCAACAATATCCGACACCCTGTAGCCTGCAGCTAGTGACGTGTCGCTGAAATGCCTGGCAACTGGGCCAGCTGCTTCAATGGGAGCTTTGATCACAGAGTAAAACAGCTACTGCTGTTTAAAAAACCTAACATTATTTTAGACGTGGGTAGGTATCTAACACAACCCTTTACGTTTACATGGATGAGGGATTTTTAAGGTACAAAAGTAATTATGAGTAGATTTTCAAGGCTGTGATGTAAGTGTAATCTAAAATATAAGTCTATCATGCACTATGGAAACGTTGCTGCAACATTAAGCCTAGCTGACGTAACTATTAAGACGGCATTATAATAACAAATAAGTCTTTACACTGAAGTTATACAGTTGTTTTTGAGTACAAAGCCGACTCTTTTTTCTTATTGTGAGTATTATTGTCTTATTATTATTATTGATCATTTAAATCTACCTACTTTACTTTCATGATTTGCTTTATTTTAAATAAATTACTAACACAACCCTAAACATTGATGTAATAGATATAAAATATTATCCTTTCTGCCGGATAAGTATAATGTACAGGATTCTGATTTTTTTACCTTCATACAAGAACGCATCGAGGTATTACTTCAAATGGGCGTTTTTTTTTGTTGCCCCTACACTTTTTTTTTTCAAATTTGGGATTTTTTATGTTATTTCTACTCAGAATCACAAGCTCTTTCTATCCTAATAGGAGAAAAAAAGTGTCCTAAGGTTTTTATTTCCATTCCGTCACCATTTTTCATAGACTTTGTATGGCGGTCGCGAAATGGAAAGATCGAATAATGTATGTCAATTTTGAGACACTTTTTTTCTCCTATTAGGATAGAAAGAGCTCGTGATTCTGAGTAGAAATAACATAAAAAATCCCAAATTTGAAAAAAAAAAAGTGTAGGGGACAACAAAAAAAAACGCCCAAAAACAGAACTTTCTGTATAAGTATTTACGCTGTGCCAAGTCGTGTCGGTAGCAGCGCGCCGTTCCACTGTTTATGCTCGACGGAGATAACATTGTTCTATGCGTTTTTGTTGTCGAATTAGCTTCCAAATCTTTTATGTATGGAATAATAAAAGATTATTATGACCAGAGTTTGATCACATGACCACAAAGATTTATGACTAATCCAATTATAGGAATGTTCGTATAAGTTTCAATGTTACACGGTTTTATTTTTACAATAACTAAGGACTGTTAACTGAAGTGCGATTCAACATTGTTATCTTTTCAGTTTCCGTCATGGGTATCTTATATAATATAATGAAAGAAAATTAAATACCTATGCATTAATAAAATCAGGTAGGTAAAGATTCGTTTTTTTAAATAAATCAACGAGGAAACAAGGAAAGCTGCGCCTAAATAAAATGTGTAGAGGAACACTTGAAATTCCAATGTTTACCTGTGAGTACAACATACAACAACAGAGTATACCTACCTACCTATTGGAATTTATTATATATACTATTCGGTATCAAATCATAACTAGTTTTTTCCGTCTTAACTCTTTTATATAACCCATGTCTGAAAAACACCATTCCAAGCAATCGCGTACATTAAACCGTTATTACATAACATAACCTCAACCTGCCTTTTCTTTAGGCTTCTCTGACGTCATGGTTTACAATTGTACCTCTTTTATATGGCCTAAAGCATTAAATTCATATCAAAACAGTAGCAACAACATGCTACCTGAAGCTTTTTAATACCTTTTTAGCGATAATCATCAAATTTATTTATTTTAGGCTCATTTGACACGTAACTATTTCTGAAATTTCATTTCAGTTTTCCAGATCTTTTATTTAATGACGGGATTATTTTATCTATTTACGGCTATATTTATTTTCAGACTATATTTACTATACTATTTTCAGACTATATACAGCACAATGCAGCAATGACTTGACAGTTTTACTGCTGGCCAACATGACGATTGTTTAGAACAAACTGGTCGATTATTGGCTATCTAATAACCTAATGGTACGCGAGTGGGTCTTTACGTGTACCAATGTATGGTGCGGACCAAAAATAGACGCTAAAACGAACCACCCTCATCAAAGCATTTCCCAGAAACCTTGAAACACTGAAAAAACACCTTTATGAAACCAATAGTTTGAGATTACACTGTTATATTAGCACTATATCATCCTTTCTTGAAAACGTATAGAATGTTCATGTGAATAACGTCTTTTTTTCGACAGACGTCGGCGCGGCCCCGCGACTCTGCCACTACTGGCGCAGGCCGTATAGTAATGGTAGTATTGGCACTTCAAAAGCTTTAGAACACAGTGAATACTGAAAAATCGAGAAAATTTGAAATATCAATGAAAATCAAAAAGTAAAAAAACACATAGCGGTTTGGAATTTTAAACGAGTCATTAAATTTTATAATTTTACCATAGTCCATAACTATAAAATATTTTCAGAAAAAAAAACGATTTTAATTTTTTTAATTTAATTTTAGTTTGATTTGTATAGCCGTTTGTGTTAATTTTTTATTATAGTTTTTAAAATTCTGTTTTTGGCGGCACGTCGGCTGGCCGGGTGCGCGCGTCGCCCAGCCCGGTCGATACAGCGGGTGGCATGTGCTCCGACACTCTATGGCGACAGACAGTCTTTCTTGTTTTTACAATTCTAAGCTCTTACAAAATTTATTGGCTATATTTTCCCTAGCACTTCTTATACGTATCCTTTCTATTCAGCCATGTCATTTGTTTGGTTTTATACATAAAGTACTACAAAGCAATACGCAGTTAAAGCACATGAGCGTAAGAGCTAAATTTATTTGCGTTGGGTCAGAGACGTATATACCTATAATAACAGTTGAGATAATATGAATGATAGTTAAACCGACAGTGCTGTTTAGACCAATCTACATACTTAGGTACTTACTGAATAAAATTGCATCAATATCGTGTTTTTCCCCTGTGGCCACGTAGTTCGACTGCTTTGTCCTACTAGTCGGACGACGTGAATTTATTTTTCCCGTTGGTTCGTCTATCGGACTGCATGGAATCGCAATTCCATGTGACCTGGCTTTTTTAATTCCAGTTAGATCGACTAATCGGCCTGCATGGATTCGCAATTCCGCTTAGTTCGAGTGATCGGTCTGCCTGGCCTTTTTTTTCCTGTTAGATCGATTAATCGGACTAGAAACTCTCACCATAAAGTCATTATAATAAAAATAATTAAGTTAAATTATTTTTTTATTGTTGTATATATCTAACTGAATAATTTAACATAACAAAACAACTTTTCTGTTTTAAAATAAAACTATCCTTAACCGCACTAAAATGAATTACTATCAACATTTAAAGAACGAGACTCTCCAAGCCAATCGCTCTAAAAAGAAACCGACATTTATATCAAAATCTGTAAGCATTGCATTTGTATCTAAAATAAAGTTGTCTCGTCGTAAAACTAACGTAAACAAACCGATGGTGCCGAACATCTTCTTCTTCAAGTATTTTATTTCAAAGTTTATTTAAAATTTATCCTATGGTAACACAGTTTATTTTGTTATGTTAAATTATTCAGTTAGATATACATAACAATATAAATATGAACTTAATTGTTTTTATTTTAACGACTTTATGGTGAGAGTTTCTAGTCCGATTAATCGATCTAACAGGAAAAAAGGCCAGGTAGACCGATCACTCGAACTAAGCGGAATTGCGAATTTATGCAGGCCGATTAGTCGATCTAACAGGAATTAAAAAGGCCAGGTAGACCGATCACTCGGGCGACATGGAATTGCAATTCCATGCAGTCCGATAGACGAACCAACGGGAAAAATAAATCCACGTCGTCCGACTAGTAGGACAAAGCAGTCGGACTACGTGGCCACAGGGTGTTTTTCAACCGACTGCAAAAAAAGAGTTTCTTTATTCGTTGAGATTTTTTTTAAATGTTTGATCCCCGATTTCTCAATGACGCTGGACGTGCGCTGGACCCATTTAGAAAATAGTGATTGGGTTATTGATTATAGTGAATCGTGAATTTGCTATGGTAACACAGTAATTCATAACCTGTAATTAAAATCAGAATACGACTGTAAGATAAAAAAAGGTTCTGATCAGATTATTTTAGATAGCATAACGAGTAGCAGCGGGCTAATATCCCGGAGTCGCGGGTTCGAGTCTCGCCCGAGGCAGTGTTTTGTTCCATTTTGCTGCTAACATTGTAGTATTTATTTCTAACTGGCCTTTTCAGTTTAAGTATACGACTTATACGAGATACGACGTAATACATACGTCTACGTCCCAGTATGCTACGCGCTACGTTATGCTACGACCTTTTACTGCCGCGTGTTGTATGGTAGGTATGAGCAACATAAACATGCATCGCTTTTACTGCCGCGTGTTGTATGGTAGGTATGCGCAACATAAACATGCATCACTTTTACTGCCGCGTGTTGTATGGTAGGTATGAGCAACATAAATATGCATCACTTTTACTGCCGCGTGTTGTATGGTAGGTATGAGCAACATAAACATGCATCACTTTTACTGCCGCGTGTTGTATGGTAGGTATGAGCAACATAAACATGCATCACTTTTACTGCCGCGTGTTGTATGGTAGGTATGAGCAACATAAACATGCATCGCTTTTACTGCCGCGTGTTGTATGGTAAACAAACGAGAGATTATCCACAACTTGTTTCGTTAATTGTTATAACACGACCTTGACACGACTCGCAGTGCATTTCACGTGCGAGCCAATAAGCGCGAACAATCGTGTCATAAAAATATCAAAACCAGAAATAATTTAAAGTCTGAAAGCTTCTCTTGTATAATCAATCCTGTACGTTGGCAATCAAAATACAGCATTTAGCTACCTCATTTGTTAGTAAGTTAGTAAGAAAGTACTACAGTTAAATACCTGCATTCAGGTCGCCAATGCAGGCAGAAATAGGTCAAAGTATTTATAATTAGTGGCTTTCAAACACACGCCACGTCATAGTAATTGCCTCTAGGTAAAAGAGTGCATGGTTACAGACTAAACCAGTACCTGAAATGGTTATGGACGCTTGACTACATGACAATTTATCATGAGATTATTAACCGTATAAAAAATATGAGACAGATTTATGCACGTACTTAAATTTAACCATGTCATATATATCAGTTACAAATGTCAGAAAATGTGTCCCTAATGTTTAAAAATGTTTACATGAAACTAATACCTATTTAATGAAAACGTCACATAAATCGAACCGAAACAATTTCCGAAAGACCGGCATTTTACCGAACAGTCAAATCTTCAAAAACGCGTTTTAAATATTAAATTTCTCTTGCAGTTAAAACTACAGATTTATATTACCCTCTCTGCTTCAGGCTGCAGGTCATACTAAATGAATCCAAATACAATTTTAACACACACGAGAACATTATCCATATTGGTCAGTCGGGTATATGTTCAACAAAATCGAATTCGGATAGTTCAGTTAATGACTACTGCTAATGTGATTGATTGATAGGTATAGACCCCAATTATATTATATTGCCGTTAGGATTCTGCTGTGCTTAATACCTATTTAATGTGTTCTATGTTTATTAAAAGCTTTGACCATAATGGAATAATGTTTAACCGTTAATAGATCGAGCATAAAAACTTCATGTCACGCGACAAAGATATAATTATGAGAAACGTCTGTCAGGGTTTTTTTTTAACCGTTAATCATAGGAACTCCTTGAACTTAATATATTGGTCATGCCGAAACTGCTGAATATCGTTAAGTTACTAATTGGTGCAATAGTTAAAGTTTCGACATTATACAGTTAATTATAGCAAAATCAATACTTTTTTCGTCAAATCATCCGAAAAACTTTGATTTTATATGTTATTCTATCCAAAATACGAACCCTTGTATGTATCAACTGCAGACAAATACTAAAATACAATATGAATTGTTCCGACAGCGGTAAAGGACTTGTAATATGCAGCAGCTGCAGCCGTAAACCATTTGGAGGAAAATTAAAACCGCCAGGCGCGAGTCGGGTGGCAATTCAGTTCTGAATAACCGGGACCTTTACAAAACCCTTTGCTTTATTCCTTGGGACTATTTTGGTGCAGTTTAACCTTTTATAGAGGTATCTATACCTCTATATCTGTTATATATCTATCCCTTTGCATAACATTAAAATGTACCTAAAATATAAATTAATTTGATACAAGAAAACTTAAAAAATAAAACACAAATTACACTAAGACCGCCGACTAAACTAGCCGATAATATCACTCCGCGACGCCCGACCCCCCCCTCCCCCGACGCAGAAGTGCCCATCACGCTCGCTGCGTTGCCACGTTGAACTGCGATGGATAACCTTTTGCATCAGGAAGAACCCAGAGCGAGGATCCAAACCCCTCTCCCGCATGCGTCTCCCCACTTCCCCCAAAAAGGCCTTGGCTTGGTTTCTTGTATCATCACAGTATAAATAATAGTACTAAGTACGGAATTAATTTGAACATACATAACTCTTTATGAAATAAATTACTTAAATATAAAAGACAGTCTTAAAAACGGCAGTTTATCTACAATACCCAAATTCATGTAAAAAAAATTAAAGAATAGCATACAGGTACTTTATCGAAGGCAGTGATAAAATATATACGGCATTGCAGTGAAAGCCTTCGTGTCAGGTTCGTTCAACCCTACAGGCAGGCTAGTTTTGCAGAACCTAGCACTGTTAAACCATAATTATCCTAGTCTAATTTCCTAGTCGATATCCAGGCCTCTACTTCGCTTCGCTTTTGTAGCATACACTTAGAAAAAGGGTACCGTAAAATAGGGTGAGTAGGGGCAAAACTGACATGCAAACCTCCATAACATTTTATTTATACTTATGCGAACTGAATGGTGTATATAATAAGTGTTCCGGACGTTTGTATTTTAGTTTTTATTTTATTTTGGGTAGTATTTTATAACTTTGACGATCAACAGGAAATTCCACCTCACCCCATAGTCCCTCGTAATTGGGATGAGATGGGATTTCATACAAAGGTGATTTTGGAAGATTGTTGGATCGATTTTTTTTTATTATCAGTACTTATTACTATAGCTCCATTTTAAATTGGAATACATTATTTTTGTAGCAGTAGCCTTAAAATCCCATCTCACCCCCTTTCATCCCTTCTCGCCCCATTCATAACCCAACTGTCCCCGCGAACCCTATTCAGCCCATTTTACGGTAGTCAAACTTTGAAAAACGCTTTAAAAAGTCTTACTTATGAAACCAAAATGCTTTGTAATTGTTCCATATATATTTATTTTATTTGTTTAAGGATCACCAACGGATGATACATCTACACAATTACATAGAAACAAGGATGTAATATATCAAAACAAAGTCCTCCGCCGCGTTTGTCTGTTTGTGTGTTTGTATGTTCGCGATAAACTCAAAAACTGCAGAACGGATTTTCATGCATGGTTTTCACCTATCAATAGAGTGATTCTTGAGGAAGGTTTGTGTTTAATTTGTTAACCCGTGCGAAGCCGGGGCGGGGGGGTGGGGTAAGTAACTCATTTTGTGATATTTCGCTTCTACTGAAATGTGAAACGGTTGGCAAAGATATATTATGTTGAAGTTTATAATATCAGTTATTAATGATTAATAATACAATACGACTCAAGTCTAACATGATTTCTTGTTAGAGTTATCCCATACATGTAGTGTGACGCCAATTGTGATATGATAATTTCAATAAATAAAACACATAAAAAACAAGCCTTTATTTGTCATTACACTTTGTGTTGGTTTGCGCCCAAGTCATTACATTAGAATAACAAATTAAATTTACTAAACTATTCTTATGTACAATAATTTAATAAATATTGAACAGTTTTAATAATACTTTTATTATATACAATCGCATTCAAAATGCAAAATTAGTTTCATATTTAAAACATTGTAACAATAATTAGCAATTACTTACACAAAATTATTAGGTACCTACTTACGTTAAATAATTAATCCATATAAAAATCCAAAATAACATTAGGTACTAATTGTTTCACCTATTGTCGAGAGATGTGCGTTAATGGCAGTAAACGAGTTAAAGGATGACTAGACCGGGCCGTGGCCGACATGTCATTTTCTATGACGGCTGATCTATGATCACGTGGTGCTTTCCATAGAAAACGAAGCGCCGGAAGCTCCGTGCCGGTCCCGGCCCGGCCTAGCGTGAGTCATCCTTAAGGAGCCCACAGATTACCAGTTCGCCGGATGATATTATTCTGTCAGGTAATCTCAAAAGGTTGCACCAACAGTTCCATTTCAGGTTTCGGCCTGACGAGTGACGACGAATACGAACAGTACGGTTACCATCAGTTTGTCACTGACATAAACGCCGTCGAGAACGTAATTTACTTTCTATACATCCCGTTTGCACGAATATGCGAGTGCGAGCGAGATATATATAAAGTAAATTACGTTCTCGACGGCGTTTATGTCAGTGACAAACTGATGGTAACCGTACTGAGAGTGTGTGGCCGCTTGACGATTCCGGTCAGAGTCGACAGATATTTATCGGCCGGACAGTCCGTAGTCTAAAGAGGCCCACTGATTATCAGCCCGCCGGACGATATCGGCCTGTCAGTTAGAACAAAACAGCTCCGAACAACTGACAGGCCGATATCATCCGGCGGACTGGTAATCAGTGGGCCCCCTGACGGCTCCCAACTGCTAGTGTATAGGTTAAGTAGTCGCAGAGGTGGCAGCAGGCCATTGCTGGCAGGCAATAATCGCTTATGTATGTCGAGGCCTAGGACGGAAAGCTGCCCGATAGGACCAGATACTCCAGGCGGACTGGTAATGGATGGGTCCCTTTAAGCCATTTCTAAAGTATTTCTTTTTCACGAAATGAAATAAACAATCCATGGCAAGTTATTCGATAAGCCAATTGCTAGGTCTCACTGTATTAGTAAAATCGTCGAGTAGGATAGAATCATTGGTACAGTAAAGGGCTCCAGATCACGATACCAGTATAGTTATGCCAACTTTAAGGTTTATAGAAATATGTACATACATATATGATTTGACAATAAATACTTACCTATAAGTACAACGTTTTAAACGTGAGACTAGAAACTTATAAGTTATAACAATATTATTGACGTTTTAAAAAGCATTTTGAATCGATTTAAGCGTTCCGTGATTAAGTGAGAAGAAAAAGGTTTTCTCTATTTTTGTGGAATTGTGGGAAACCATGTTACATATTATTTGTAATAACTATAACTTAAAACAAATACTCTAAGCACACACGGTACTTGTTAGTCACTTTATAGTTAACATGCAGTCACTTTACGGAGTCGGTATACTATATATACGACAATAAATATAAAACTATAAAGGTGTTAATTACCTACTAATACACATGTTGTATTGCTACGAAAGTTTATCTGGAATTAAACAGGTATTTCTAGGTTTTTCACAAGACACTTTCGGAAAAAGTCTTATAGAACACAAAATGTTTTATTCCCCATTAAAAGATCTTACTATGATTAGGTACATAAACTGCTTTAAAACAGTATTTATTGGCAATTGAAAGCTAACGAATCCATGACCATAAACAACCCTTAACCCATATGTGCCTAGATTCTAGGCATATAATTATGGGGCTAGGCCCTAGAACTAGTTTTTCGTCTGAGCTCAAGACCTATTAGGTATTCATTTTAATGAGTAAAAGCGAGTTTTTTTTTCGATGGGTTCGGAATCGATAGGTACTCTGCATCCCGTACCGAACTTAAAAGTTGATGTCAGCCCGTACATAATCACTCGTAGTTATGTAGGTATACATTGGTGCGAGCAAGATGCGCTGCTCTTATTAAATGCTGCTTGTTATACATATATGCTTACAAAAAAGTATTTTTTATGTATTAAATACGCTTTTAAATCGAAAATTCATAGCAGGTAAGTACCTATTACGAAATAGTAAGTGAAATGCTTTTGTTACAACAGGGAAGAGTACGTATTTTACTTGCCTTGTTTATCTAAAATAATGTATTCTTGTACAATTTTTATTTTAGGTCATCAGGGGGCCGATATTTGAATTTCGCTCGATTTCATCACTCGAAAGTCTGTGGAAAACGGCGAATTGATAATTTTGAAATACGAGTAATAGATACTCGTATTGGGAATCTATAAATATTATAGAGGTATTGACCACTCGTTTTCAATTCTATTAGTAGAATTTAAATGCATAGTAGTGGATATATATTAAAGGGAAAATCGCGAAATCGAGAGCTTGAAATTCAAAAATCGGCGCCTGGTAAGATACATGGTAATACATGTATTTTGTATGTATTTTTAACCATAATTAAGCTACTTAATATCACAAAAACATGGCAGAAATTCTTTATACTAATCGCAATTTGAGAACATAACTATTAGCTATTACGAACCAAGCAACTTATTTAATTATTCATTTACATTCAAAATAAATAAATGTAAAATAAACTTAAAATAACCATCACAATTCTATTAAGTACTTTAAAATGAAGTAGGTAGCTTAAGCTAGTGGTAATTCACATTATTTTTGCTAAGACTATAATGTCATGTCATGTCGTTTTACAGCTTGTGGATTTTCCAGCGTTTTGATAGACCTACATCATTAATATTGCATTTTGACACAAAATATGGTTCACCACTACAATCAAAATAATAAAATATTTACATTCTAATGTAATTGAGTATTTTATAGGACAATGAACGCTATTTTTGATATGATTAAATGTTAAAGCGCAATTTCATTCGAACTGAAATAATTAGGTGATGTTAATTTATCTATAATAAATATTTACGTTAGTATTTAAGAAATGATTTAAAGACGCTACGTCATTATTTGTCGGACGATAAAATACGAAATAGCAAATAAAACTATCGTAAAAATCTAGGTCAAGTCAATTCCAAAGGAATTTAAAATGTAAAGTAGCATTAATATCCTTCTAAGTATTAATCATTATTACTTATAAGAGTTTCATGATTTTTTTAAGATTTGTAAGTAATTTCAGTATATTAACATTTTGACCCAATCGTATTTTTTTAACTTAGCTCGCAAAGTATATACATATTATGCTCTGAGATTTAAATATCTTACAATATTAATAAATTAATATTTTCCCTTTGTTTCGGAAGGTTTGATTTACCCCATAGGCCATAAATTATAAGTTGTTTTAGTTCCTCACTGTTTTAAGTAAGTGTAAAAGATGCTAAATGAAATACCCGTATCAATCACGAAACAAATAATGTATTCCGTGGGTAAGTAAACAATTGGTTGGTATTTTTCCTTTTAATATAAATCATCCCATCAATTACTTATAATAATTTTGCATGTTTTATACTCTAGTATATTTTTGTACAGTACATTTTTGTCATGATATAATTTTGCTACTTATTTGCCTTGGAAAGTTTCTAAAGCAAATTATATCAAACTTATGAATTAACCGGCATAGCTCAATTTAGAATAGAGAGACGTCTTTTTTTAATTTTTCATGTTTTTATTTAAAGCAAAGCCATCACGCCGCCAAAGTTAAAATTGTAATACTGTTCAGTATGGTCATCCCCTCTTAATGATGTTTTATATTTAAAATGCTAGCGATGATTTTAATAACCAATCTACGTTATAGTCAGTCACTTTACAAGGTTGTTAAGACTTTATTTAAAAAGTACCTCAAGTATAAAGGTGTATCTATACATAAACTCACACATCAACCGTTTTTACTTAACACAAATAGAGTGCAGCCTCCTGTATAAGGAACCTCATTAAGCAGCGTCCTTACCTAAATTTCCTCACGGCAGGGCAACGAGGTCAGAACCTAATTTAAGTAAATTGTATTTAGTGACTAAAACAAAAAAAAAACTTGTAGTCTCATAGATCAATGAATAACATTTTAAACAAAGTACTTACAACCTTATCCGCCTCATTCTCGATCCTTAGTATTTAGACATTAAATTTAGCTCGATAAGCATAGCGCCCTTACGCGATAAGGCAGTTTCGCTTAGAGACGTTTTCGTCTAGGCAGCAAAATTTGATTTGATTTCACATCTTATAAACCATGAACAAACTTTAAAAAAAAAGTCTAAAGATCACATTCGGATGACGAATGCAGCAGAATTACTGCTGTTGCAACGTTACTGCTGCAACGTTGTCCCGTGCAACATCGCTGTTTATTGAGGTGCTGTCGTCCGCATTACTGCAGCGATTGAAGGTTCAATCCGTCACTTGTTTTATTAAGGAGATTGACAGTGACACCGCTCCCGTCAACATTACATAGCTGCAGTAACGCTGCAATAGTAATTCTGGTGCAGTCGTCTTCCGAATGTCACCAATTACAAATTACGCAATTTCAAAAAGCTAAAAAAAAGTTTCTTCGTATTTGTAACTTAGCATTAGCAAGTGATGCACTAAACTAAAGTGACATTCTATGGAACTTGCTAACTATGTAAACGAACCGCGTTATTAAAATTGCCTCTGAATGTCAATTTACTAGTGACTTTTGTTTACATAGTTAGCAAGATCCATAGAATGACACTTTACAATTTAGTCTCTTATCACCTGTCATTTGCTTTCAACTACCTTAATATGCCAGTTCCTTCAAAATAGCGAGATAATTTTTTCTCCATCGTAAAAAAACGTAGAACAGTACTTATGTTACGATGCGTCTGTAAAATTATATTTATCTAAGGTATAAATATTAGGAACTGGTAAAAGAAAGGAAACTTATCCGCTGCCCAGGCGAATACGTCTTGCTAATGCCATGTTACGGCATGATTGTCTTCATAGCTGAGCGTAACCGGTGCGGGGGGAGGCGCGTCGGCGGGCGGACGAGGCGCGGCGTCAGAACACGTCATCGCTGGGGTCGTCGTCCAGCTCACACAGGAGTTTGCTACTGTAAGAACAAAATTCACTTTTTATTTACCTATATTTGTCGTGTGTAGTCTGCATAGAATTGCATTGTAGGCTCTAGTCCATGGCCCTCCAAAGTTTTTAAGCCGACGGCCACGGTTAGCCTCAGCTTCAAATTCGACCACGACCATTTTTATTTAAACAGACTATTAGCAGACCTATTTAATATTAGCCTGAGATTGGGAATAACAAAAAAAAAACAGACTTTAACAACCTAACTAAGAAAGAGTGATTTTATTTAGATTTTAATAATTATGCTCGTCAATCAATACTTTCATTTTTATTTGGCTTTCTGAACTTGTTGCATGATGTAGCGTCTGTGTGATATGACTACAAGTCTACGTTTAGTTTCACAACGAAGCAAAGATGGTTATAATATTAATACAGTCATGTTATGTTACATATGAAGTAGGTACACACATTTGTTATTCATTCAAATAAAATGTGTGCTTGTAATATGCACTACTGAAGTTGAAAGTGCAAATGCTTTGCGTGTTTGTACTAGGTTAAATAGCAAGAATGTTTAAATGGAACACTTTAAATCTAAGAAACTAACTAGAACTGTTAATAAAACACAAAGTTATAAATGCCTAACCTTCACGATATTAACGAAATCAAATTGAAGCATAACATCTCGTAACCTACGAGTTTATTTTAAAATAAATATGTAGGACTGTAGGTTCTTATTAAAAAAAAAACAACAAAGAAATTACGATAAAAAGCTTAAAAAAGGTACATTTAGAGTTACCTTACCCATTTAACTTAAGTGTAAGGGCAATTAGAATGTAATCGTAAACAATATGAGGCTAGGCAGATAATGCAAAGGTATTGAGTGGAAAGGGTTAAGGAAGTAATTGTTTCACTCTACACTGTGCATGTGGTTCAACAATAAACATACTTGGAAAGTTACTACTTCCTTTATAACTAATGTTGCAAATATGTTCTTCCATCACCAAACTTGAAATCACTATCGGACCTGAAAGTCCAGCAATTCGAATCATCAATAACGCAAAAGAAAATAAAAATCTACTCCAACTAAAATGGAAACAAATCGTCATTTTTGGACACGAAATAGTTATGTGGGTTATTCATCAAAATAGACATGAAGGCATGATACTTACTCCTCTTTACTAGCGAAAGATTCTGCGTGTACTCTTCGATTGCAGGCCCTGTCGCAACAACGACAATGCCAGTACGCGAGGACACTTAGACTAAAGACGAATACCGCCGTTGGTAGCACCAGAGCCAACACCAGCCCCCGAATTGTAGAATCCCAAGAATACCTCGCCACTACCAAATCTGGTCTTGTTAAACTGTAGTAACAAGGGAATATCTTTGGTGCGTCCGGCCCAGCGTAATCATTCGCAAACACCGAACAGTTCACTCTTGGAGGATATCCACAACCTTCAGGGTTTATCAGAAATTTCAAGTCTGTTTCATCCCATTCGACTGGTACCGGCCCACCTTCAACAAACGGGGTTCTAGCTAGATTCACTCTTATCTTATGGCACTTGGTGTGCGCGGTCGTGCAGCCTTCTCTACAAGACGCCCACGTGCAATTCGTCAGGGTCTCAGCGTGAACATGAGCTGATACAGAACATATTCCTGCTTCAGGTACGAATTCAGCCAGTATAGTTTGTATAGCTGGTTCAACCACGAATGGGATTAGGAAGAGGAAAGCAAACACGGCGAGTATGGCTGACGTTCCGAGGCAAAGTGATGTATAGAATTTGAATCTTTCGAAAAAATGTGCAAGCAGCTGCTCCCTCGTCGGCTCTAGGGGTTTGAACTCTGGGCTCCCCGGTTCTGCGGAGGCACCCATTGGAAGGGTGGATCTCTCGGAGGCGGCCGGGGAGAGGCTTGTGCGAGATCTGCTCATGGTAGACATGGAGCCGAGGGTTAGGCGCGCGTCATGGCAAGCGTTTAATCGTCTCTTAGCGAACTAGCCGGGCCCTCGCAGAGGAGGGGAACGCCTGGAAAAGAGAAAAATTAGATAAGCAAAGTTATAAATATATAATAACATTTTAAAAAGGTCAGGTGGTCAATTATTTAATAACAACAAAGATTTAAGCGCTTAAACTGAAAATTATACGTACACATTTATAAGAATTTTGAATATTTATTATTCATCACCTACAGGTAACCTTAAGATCGTTCAGTAATTGGTAAGTACCCATAAAAGTTCAAGTCGAGTCAATTTTAAACGTCCAATTTATCTAAAGACATCCTAGACTGTGAATTATAAATAAGTCCGTGAGGGCTCGAGTAGAAGAAGTACTTAAATAAAGTATTCATTGGCTGGAATTCATTTTGGTCACGTAACATTTACTTCAAGGACAATTACATAATACACTATTCCGATGTACTACTGATACCGAATTTCAAGTTTAGACTACTTATTTATTACATACATTTAAATACCTCCATGGCACGATAGTATGACCATTAAACATCTGACTAAACCGATTATACATACTAACAATAACAATTTTCTTTTGTTCTTTCGTAATTCTTATTAATGTTTTTTTTTATGATTTCAAAGGTTTGAATTAAAACAGTTCAAACAGTAACTGGCTCTTACGTGACTGATCTCAAAGTGGAGAAACAGGATCATTTGGAGACATTTGCATTTCCGCTTGTCCCCCGGCGCAACCTTTAAACCTCATCTTTGCATCGTCGCCGACTTCCACAGTTCGTTGGCACAGCATTAGCGTTATGCACGACACCACAACTAAGACTGTCGGCAGTATCAGAGCCACCATGAACTGACGATGCGTTGATTCTAAATCAAATCTAGCAACCGCTATTTCTGGATTGTTTTCTGTATAGAAACAAGGAAATCTGGCTTTAGCGTTATGATCTGCACCATCTCTGCCGTAATCTTTAAGGAATTCTTTACATTCATCGGCCAAGGTGTTAACGCAGCCTTCTAAATTGATCATCAAACGACTGTCATTAGCTAGGGTCAACTCAACTTCAGCAGGAGCAATCATACGGTTTTGTACAGCTCTAGACTGATACAAATACTGGAGATAGGTAAAGTTAGTTAAATCTGATATTTCTGGCTTCGGCAGTAATGCTGCGTTTATACAATCGACTGCTACTACTCCGGAAGTTCCGTTGTGTACTGCATGGCAAGATAACATTAAAACTTCTTCGCCGTTATCCGTCCAAACTATAGCACCGGTGTCTTCTTGAGCTAATTTAACACATTTTGCTAAAAATACTCTGTCCCCACTTAACACTATTACGTTTTTGTTACGGGTTGGGATGTCAACACAGCGGCGGTCACAATTGTATGGAGTTTTAATTTTCCTACAAGTGCCTCTATTACACGAGAACAATCCGTGCACATCGATGCATGTAATCTTCCCTCTTCTACCGGAGCATTTTAACGGAGGATCTGTTTCTCTAAAAGCACATTCAAAAGCGTCAGTAATATTTATGCACTTCCCTTCAGTACAATTAAACGTTCCGGTTAAGTTTTTACACTCATCCCTAATGCAGTGATACTTCTTTGCATTTTCCTGATCTATACCGTAGCAAGTTTTATTAGCAGCACTTCCACATTCTGAGAGCAGTAAAGACGTTCCGTTCTTCCTGACGTTGACGTAGATTTGAATGCAGGCCCCGGAGGTCTTACTGAGGCACCACTCCCCACAGGAGCCCCAGTCACAATTGTCCTTGTTGATAGCTCGGGTTGTCGTGCACATTATTGGTGTTGGATCGATGCCGGAGGCCGTAGCCCTTGTGTAGGGCATGTAAATGGCAACGGTGAGGTAGACCAGAGCAACCGCGCTGAGGACGGCTGTCATTTGACACACACATATAGTCCCACATATCTTTTGGTCCTGTGGGGGTATGACCAGATTCTCTTCGGGGGTGGGTTTCGGCATCTCGTCACGAGCCGCGCTCTATCGTCACTGACGTACAGAAGCCAGTATTACGCATGCGCAATGTTTGGATCGATTGGCCGCAGTGCAGGCCCCGAATGTGCTATTTTTTTAAATAAAATGATGTCAATGCCCTATTGGTCAACAGTGCGTAATTATAGACACGCGAATGAAATTGAAATGGACATCGTAAAGATTTCACAGAATTACAATAGCGAATAGGACGCGCGTACCTATAATAGCAACATTCATAACATATCAAAGATACATGTTTGTAAAATACTTGTCACTGACGGAATCCAAAATTTCCAGAAAAAACAGTAGGTACTTAGGCATAATTTTGTTAAGGATGTATACTGTACATTAGTGTGTCAAAATAAAATTACTAACGTATCCTGGACTCCACGGAATATGATTTATTTCGACGTAAACAATATATGGAGGAGACAGTAGGAGTTACATAAAAAATATAGATATATTCTCTCTTCATGTTCACTCTTCAGTATAATTTTCAGTAGAGGATTCCTGCTCCGTCTTCGCAATCAAAAGCCTTGATACGTCGTCTCGTACCTCTGACTCTTATGGAGATAACTCTTATCACAGAAATTTGGACTTTAACTTTCTTTGGATTTCACGGATGCTTATACATACTTATATAGCAGTACTTACTTACATTATTTATGTCAATATTAGTCTTAAAAATATCAAAGTCAAATAAAAACGCTCCTAAAAATAAAACATAATTTATGTCCCTATGTATTCAATGTCCATTAGTGTTATCCATTCAAATTATTTAATAAATATATTTTTTCTAAAAAAAAAAGTTTTTTGTAACTAAATCAATGCTTCCTCAGAAAATATTGTGTTTAACCTCAATTCATGGAAGGATGCGCTGTATTATCATACCAATGTTCGGTCACATATTACTGATAGCTGTCAAGTCACCCAATAGTAATAGGTCACTTATAGCCTATTAAATCTAAATAAAAATTCACACCTATTTATTAGCATTCTTATACATATACGTAAAAATCAATACACTCAGTATTATAACTATGAGCAACAAATACACTTACCGGAAAAGCACAACCGTGGCACAACTCACACTAGATTCGCTTTTTGTATACTTAATAAAATATAAAAAAATAAAGGAAAACTTGCCCTTATCATTATATTTAGAATATCATCGGATATTTAGGTAGTTTGTTTTCCTAGCATTTGGTATGTTTTTCCGTTCACACATTCGCGATGATCAACTAAGATGAAGTTGTAGCGGGCGGCGCTGCGCACTGCGACGTTTGCCGTACCAACCTGAAGTTGGTTGCGCAGTGGAAAGTTAGGTTTGTACGAGTAGGTATGATTTGGGTGATGCGTATAGTTTAAGTTTTTATTTCTTTCAAAGCTACAATCTGAATAACTAAAAAGAATGGCGATTTTTGGCTGGATACTCGTACGTTAATCACAGCCAATTCGGCGTTAATGCACAAATGAGTTTAGAACACCTTTTTACCTATTTCTAGTTGTAAACAAAAAAATAACGAAAAATACATTACAATTTAAAAAGAATAAATACCATACCATTCTAAATAACTTTGTTAGTGCAATACCGTTCTCAGCTTCACAAAAAAAACTGTTTGATAACTCTTTACTTTAAGTCGTAGTGAGGGTGTTAAGTGAAATGACCTTTTTTTGCTTGATTAAAGCATGAAACTTGGCACAGTTGTTCCTTATTTCAAAATAAGCCGATTAAGATCGGTAGCCCGATGGAGCCCCCGCCCTGGAGCCCGAGAGGGGGGGGTCAAAATAGCGCCCCGCCCGGCTTCGTTCTAAAAATTCTAACAGGCCCCGTTTAGCTAATAGGTCATATTTGGTATCAATTTCGGATAAATCAATAACGTAGAATTCATTTCTGGTATAAAAAAAAAATGCAATTTGTAGAAAAAATTAAAAAAAATCCAAAAGAAATAATTTTTCAAGTGTAATTTTTGTTTTTTATCTATTGTCAAAATTAAACTGCCTGGTTTTTCTACATAAAAAAAATATGACAATAAAGCCTATTTAATCCAGATTTTAAAAACATAACTTTTACTAACCTTTATTAAAAGGAAATTGCATAAAAAAAACTTATATCGTCTCGCGCCGGTGAATATCTTTTTACCGACATCGGCATCGATATATACAACATCCGAAGTGCACACTCGAGTGCACTCTGGAGACCAATTAAATGTATTGTTTATTGTTGTAGATCCTATTATAAAGATAGACAAGCGTACAATTTTTTTTAATGTGTCGTTCAGTGAAAAAGGGACCTTGAAAAAAATTATCACAGCCTCGTGTTTGTATAGAAGCATACTCGTATTTAGTTAGTGCCAACCACTCCATGGACTCCATGGTCCCTGTTTTCAATTAATAAGAAGTAAACTGTAAGTATTATTTAATATACTTGCTTATTACATTATACCACACTTTAATTTTGCATCTTGTGTATTAATTTACAGTTCCTTCCCCCGACACATGAATGGGTACATTTCGTCATTCACGTATATATGTCAGTTTCAACCATATTCTGGCCACAGCAGGGTTGTCAGAACAGTTTGGAAACAGTCGTCTGCTCCTTGCTTTCATTCCCAAGAAGACGGACTGAGCAAGTTTAAAGAGGAACTAAAGTCTGACCCCAAACATATAATCCTATCCTGATAAGGCTGCTTCTGTTACAGTAGTCAATTCATGTAAAGAATTATTTCGGGCATTTTTTAATTATTTAGCAACGGCTTTATCTGTAAGTATCACTTTACTTTACAAGGTTATTTCACCTATCATCATATAAAGGTATAATAAAGTTTTGGTGAATGCTATTTATTTACTGCTATTGCTCCATCCTGTAGGAACTTGAATCCTTGTATCAGCCAGGCTAACAAGGGTCCATGCTTAGATCTCACTTTTATACACCTTATATTAAATGGTTCAAATTCTAGAAAGCATTTATTTGTCTGTTTATCGTGAATACTTGTTCCTGAATTACCTATGGATGTTTTGAGTGTATGTATCAAATATATATAATATATATACCATGTACTACATACATCACAAGTCTTATTGCGCTTACAGGATTACAAGGTCGATCGAGAGAATGCTTGGAATACGAGTACGACTCCTAGTTTTTCAGGGCCTGATAGAAATAAATCAGAGTTTAATTTACCATGACGGTAAGCTTCACTTATAACCACTGATCTTTTAGTGAAACTCATTTCTTTACCACTAGGTAAATCATCTTGAGACACTGTGTTGACAAAACTTCGAAGAGTTAAAAGTCCTTATTTATGCCATCGCGAAATTGTGTAGAGAAACATGTCACAAGTAATGTTCCTCGTGAGATTCCGAATACTCCAAGAACCATGAAAAGTCCGATTCATTTAATATGATGGCCCTAGTTGCAGATGCTGTAAAACAGTCATTGCAAGGTATTGATACGCACAGTAGACCCGAGCGTAGTCATAGCAGCTAGACTAGATTCATGCGTACGAATATTTCCCCAACTACAGGAATTGTGGGCTCACGTTGACATAGTGGAAAACACAATTATATCACATGACACACCATTGCATCCAGGTCAGGGAATTATATTTTAAGCTAATAAAATTATCTATTCTATAAGCTAAGTAAACTATCTTTTATTTACCCTAAAAGAGCGGAAGTCTTACCCCTGTTTCGAGCATTCAGTGGAAAGGGGAGAAAAAGTGAATTCGAAGCATGGAATCTGTTCAGAGTTCAACCAAGCCACTACAAGGATTCAAGATAGCTCCATCTTGTAAGAACAAGATGGAGCAATAGCAGTGGCTAAAAGCATTCCCCTAAAATACAAAAATGTGGTAATAAGTGCAATATTGAAGAAGGCAAGTTACACCGGGATATTGAAATGAAGAGTTGTATAATGTTATACCTGGTCTATGAGATTAAGTCGCTGCTAAGTTATTTTATTATCCCGTGGAGCGCCCTAACAAGACACGTGTGCTAGTAACTAGTATAGGAGTTCCATACTACGGTAATTCTGGGGCGCTCCAGGGGTTATTAAATTCCATAATGCATACCTACTTCTAACAAAAGGGAGCCATATAAATGCCCTATTACGCGCAGTGTACCGAGGGGTTGATGTTTAGGCAGGGGGGTGTCACTCCGCAGTTTAGGTACATTTGGCCGGCGTGCCCATCGGACAGGCGTATGGCAGTGGGCTGCCGCTCGGCGTGCACGATAGTCGTGTCACGTGGCGCTCGCGCAAAATTGAAAATACACAATGGCTTCGAAACTTACTTCCGTGAGAATCAGACATACTATCTCCGGATAAAAAATGTATGTTTACATAATCAACGTTTGTAATTCCTACATATTTATCTTAAAAATAATAAATCGGTGGGTATAAAGTCTATTTTTTTATTCGGTAGACTAAAATGACATTTCATAGTATGAACATCATGTGTCATTTCATACTATGTAATGTCATTTTAGTCTACCGAATAAAAAAATAGACTTAAGGTATAAAAACTTGTCAAGTGATAACCCCGGCCCCGTGCCGACACTCACAGCTCGGTCATAAAACTGCGGCGCGCAAAGGAGATTCACGGTTCGTGCGCGGTTATAAGCATGGACCTAGAATATTACGGACGGACTGTCACCTAAGACAAACTGTGACACTGCAATGGCGGACGGTTTGAATGTGTGCGTGTAGACGAGTGTTACCATGTAACACAAATTCTCCCCTAATGGTGAAACAATTATTTTTAACATCGTCCTTGTTTTCAAATAAAAAAATTAGGACAGTTTTACGTTAGACAATAAAATAGGTGTGTACGTATCTGATTTTATAGGTCTTGAAAATGCGCAATATTGCACAATTACTTTGTGAAAACATTATTTTCAATAAGTACGTAATGATATTTAGCATCGTAATGAAATCAGTTCGTCATGTTTTTTTTAATTTATACATTTAACTTGAAACATATCTGGTTTTCAACAAAAAAATTATAATACATAACAAACAAAAGTTAAGTATCGCTCCTTAGTATCGGGAAATTACCATACCGACCTAGTTTGAAATGCATAATCAATAATTTAACCATTTACCTAAATGATCTCTTAATACATAATGATTTAATAAGAAGGGTATCAATTACCCTACTTTCGGGAAATTACCCTATTCATGTTACTGGTCACACTCCTGTTTTGCAGTTTGATAATTTATAAATAACAAATTATCGTAATTTTACGTACTAATTGATAAACTTAAGTATGAAAAGTTATTCCGTGACTTTTTTTCTTTCGATCGGTACAATTCTAGCAGGATTTAGCTACGCATGCCGGCATATTTTATATTTTTCTTCGACATGTTTACTTCAATGACGTTTCGATTCGTCTGAAGGCAAACTGGTGGATGTGGGCTGTCAATGTGTGTGTGTCACGCGTAAATACTTAGAAACTGGTGGATGTTGGAATCACAGTTGTGTTGTAAGCGAAATTCTGTCCGTAATATTATAGGTTCATGGTTATAAGTTTCAATTTTGCTTGCAGGCAGCGATATAGGTGTAATTTTATACCTAAATCTGACTTTTGTGAAGGAGTGAATTTTCTGTACGGTAGTACTATTAGTTATTCTGTGGTTTAGGTTCAGACGTTAGTTCGTCGTCAAACTTGCTCAGTCCGTCAGACTTCTTGGGGATGGAAGCAAGAAGCAGACGACGGGTTTCACACTGGTCTGACACCTGCTTTGGTCAGAATATGGTTGAAACTGACCAGAAGTAAATGCACACCGGAATAAAAAACGCGATGCAACTACATGAATGATGAAATGTACGCATTTATGTGTCTGGGGAAGGAACTGTATTACGTTACGACACAAGACGCAAAATTAAAGTGTGGTAGGGTAATTCGCCAGTAACTGGCCACCCAAAACCAAAAAATCATTTTAGTATTAGGTGGCCAGTTATTGAAAGCTGGCCAGTTATTGGAACCTTATACTAAAATGAATTCTGTTTATAGGTGAATAGAATTCATTTTTAGTTTAGAGCGGCCAGTTACTAAAAGCGGCCAGTTACTGGCAAATTACTCTATAATGTAATATGTAAGTAGATTAAATAATACTTACAGTTTACTTCTTATTCATTGAGAACAGGGACCATGGAGTCCATGGAATGGTTGGAACTAACTATGCTTCTATACAAACGAGAGGCTCTGTGATAAATTTTTCAAAGGTCCCTTTTTTCACTGAACGACACATTTTTTTTCTAATCAAATATTATGTACGCCTTTCTATCTTTAATATATGATCTACAAAAATAAACAACACATTTAGTCGGTCTCCAGAGTGTGTACTTCGGATGTTGTCTATATCGATGCCTATGTCGGTAAAAAGATATTCACCGGCGCGGGACGATATATGTTTTTTAATGCAATTTCCCTTTCATAAAGGTAAGTAAAAGTTATGTTTTTAATATCTCCATTAAATAGGCTTTATCGTCATATTTTTTGTATGTAGAAAAACCAAGCAGTTTAATTTTGTCAATAAATAAAAAATAAAAATTACACTTGAAAAAATATTTTTTTTGGATTTATTTTTTATTTTTCTACAAATTGCAAATTTTGTATACCAGAAATGAATTCTACGTTATTGATTTATCCGAAATTGATACCAAATAAGACCTATTAGCTAAACGGGGCCTGTTAGAATTTTTAGAACGAAGCCGGGCGGGGCGCTACTTTGACCCCCCCTCTCGGGCTCCAGGGCGGGGGCTCCTTCGGGCTACCGATCTTAATCGGCTTATTTTGATATAAGGAACAACTGTGCCAAGTTTCATGCTTTAATCAAGCAAAAAAAGGTTCGACCTTTTTTTGTTACTTAAAACCTTAACTATCGGTAAGTATGCCTACTAAGTGCGATATGCATTCTAATGACCATCGCAAAATTTCTCGGAAAATTACCTTAAATTCAACTTGTTTATATCATAATTTACTTAGTAGTAAGAAGCATATACGTACATATTGTAGGTATCTCCGTATTCGAGTAGATAAATAGTAGATGAAAGACGAAAAATGTAGCATCTGTCCCCTCCATTTTCACATTTTTTCCTGTTATTTTACACGAATTGTATGAGTCCAGTTTTAGCTATTCTCTCAATCAGAAAAACACGATGAAACACAAGACTGCACTGGAGGAGTGTGTTTACCTTTGTACCTACCAAAGTTTGGTTTTGGGTTTTAGAACGCATGCGCGAATTATTGCCAAAGTCTGGTTGAGTTTAGAAGTTGCAACGTTTCCATCGACTTTGGTGTGAAGTCGCATCCTAAAGGATAAACATGAAACATCCTTTAGGAATCATTAGGTACTAGTTTTTTTTACCCAATCGAAGCAAAAAAAAAACCTTTTCATTACGAAAATGCAAAAAGAACGCATATCTCGCATACATAATCTCTATATTTCATGGTCTGTGCCGTCGGCTTGACCTGTGAGATTACGCTATTCAAACAACTATCGAGAACACGGAAATCTTATGTCCCCGCGCCGTCCAGCCGCGCGCGCGCTCCTCCCCGCCGCCCTCGCCCCGCGGGGGCGGCCGAGCGAAGGCGCGCGGGCGCGGTTCCTCAGTACGCTTTCATTACGCTACGCGAGTGCACGGTGTCTTTAGTTAACAACGACGAAGTTCGTTCGAGATCATTTAGATCGACAATATTGTGTTATAGGATTGTTTTCACCAATATCGATGGTAAGTGAACTCTCTTTTTAATTTGTAAGTGCTTGTGACTTTTATTTCAGTTATTTGTATAATAACCTTTTAAGGTTAAATACCTACTTGTACTGTGCCAACATACAAGTAACTTTCAAAAATCAAGGCTCGATGTACACGTGTACAGGCGCAAATCTGTGAATCGCGTTTCCCTTTCGGGTCCGATTCGATCTATGATTTAATTTGCTGTCTCTGCGGTCTTTCCAACCTAGAGCGGTAAATTTATATTTGCACCTCGAGTACTTTGATGGCTTTATAGCGATCCGTACGTACCATTGTGGCGAACCGCGTGGCTCCTTTCTTTTAAGAGTCACTTAGACCTGTACGGCCCGTTAATTTATGAGCCGTACGGGTCAGAATGGTCAGCCGTACGGGTCAATCTGGTGAGCCGTACGGGTCAATCTAGTGAGCCGTACGGGCCAGCTTAGTGACCCGTACGGACCAGTTTTATGAGCCTTACGGGCCAGATTGGTGAGCCGCACGGGTCAGTCTGAGCCGTACGGCTCAGACGATGACCCCCTACGGCTCACTTTTTGGGGCCGTACGGGCGACTTTCGCGACACGTGCGGCTCATTTTTACACGTCGTACGGCTCAATCTTATTCCGTAATTTTACGTGTAGATCATTAAATGAGCCGTATTAGTCCCAACCCGCAGTAACTCACAGAATTCCTTGTGTTTTAGGCATCGGGTTCAGGAGCTATGTGCTCCCTTGGAGCACTACTCGACTGGGAGGCGGATGACCCTGGAGACAATGTGGTCCTCAGCAGGCTGACACGTCTCATTGCAGCGCATCTTCCGGACGGCTGGCAAGAATGGAAAGTACATACCTACTCCAAAGAAGATTTGCTGGGAAGTGAACTAGACCCTCAAATTCTGAACAAAATCAGGTTCGCGATCCCGACGGTAGGTTTGGCACGCGCATTTTCGCCGAACTGTTCCTCTCTTTCTGAGAGAACTTATAGAGATATTAAACTCAAGTTACTGGAGTGGCCTTTGTGTGTCGGTTTAATTACCGGCCCTGCCTCTCTAGCAGCGCGGATACGGGGTTCTGCAGTACAGAATGAACTGGTTGTCGCGGCTTTGGCAGACATGAGACCACTATTGATCGGCAGAGAGGAGGCAAACCACGAGTTATCCGGTGACCTGGAAGACAGCGGCTCTGTCACGCATGTTTCTCGGCGCAGCAACAGCTCTGCTCGTACAACTAAACGTCAAGACAGACTAAGTAAGTTAGAGGAAAATCAAGTGGCGCTAAAGGAGATGCTGGAGTCCTTCATGAAAAAATTTGAAACACCATTTGACTCACAGGAGAACTCTGCTTACGAAAGCTCCGATGATGACTGCGTTTCAGCTCACTGCTCAGATATCGACGACACTTTTGTTCCTGAACAACCTCCAAACAAAGCTACCCCTACGTGGGAGCCCCCTGAGGCTCCGTTTGGCTCCGAAGAAGATTTTGACTGGTTACCCTGCACTAAGCCACAGGACCCTGTTATACCCAACCCAAAACCACACATTGCAGAACAGGGGGTTAAAGTACTAAGACTAGGCGACATCACGTATAACCAGATCAGGTATGTCGAAGTACAGAAAAAATTACACGCCGCGCCGGTTTTTGGTGCTTTAAAGGCCAACCCAGTCCTGGTTAAGCACACAGCACATAACCCTTTCCAGGAACAACTGGGTAAAATGGATTATGTCCTGGGTACCATGATCCATGGGCTTTTGATGCAAAGAGATGCAATGCATGGGGCTCTCAAAGAACTCTCGAATCAGCACCCTGGCCTCAAAGAAGATCTCATGAGCCTATCACCTATCTACTGGTTCTGCCACGAAGATCATATCAGACGATCTCCTTCAATTTGCATGCGGGCGTAGGAACGAAATTATAGAACAGAGAAGGAATCTTCTTATCCCCAAGGATGAGTATCAGGCGTCACTTTTGAATTCCGTCCCTCCATCAACGACTCATCTTTTCTGTGAATCTAAGCTCACAGAGGTTCTTAAGCAACCACCACAGCAGACTTTCTTTCGTAGCCACTACAAAAAACCGGCACAACCGAAACAATACAATAGCGCAACCGGCTTTTCCCAGGGAAAGACCGCCAAAAAGAAGACGTTTGTCAATCCCAGAAGTCGCCCATCCGAAAAAACGGGATCGAGTTCTAGACGTGCCGACAAAAGAAATCACTCTAATCCCTCCTCAGCCCGAGGGCGCTCGTCCAAGGGACACTCTTCGAAGAAACATAGAAGTACCTGAAATACGGCTCTTCAGAGGAGGCAGGCTTCGCTCATACCTAGAAGTCTGGAAGAAGGAGGGATCCCCCAAAAGTATTCTAAACATCGTAAAAGGGTACACAATCCCGTTTGTATCAAAACCTCCTCTGATTCCATTTCATGCTCAAATTATAAAAAAATTCGAAACCAAAGAAATGATGCAAGAGATAAGCTCCCTCATATATCAACACATTTTGGAACACACATCAGCTCATTCAGGTTTTCTTTCAACGATGTTTCCGGTCCCAAAATCAGATGGAAAGAATCGACCCATAATCAACCTTCGAGGTCTAAACTGATACCTTCTGCCAAAGAAATTTCGCCTGTTAAACCATTTCAAGGTACCTCAGTTTCTGCAACCAGGAGATTTTCTGGTAAAGATCGACATCTCCCAGGCATACTTTCACGTGCCCATAAAAGTTCAGCACAGAAGATTTCTAGCAATCTTCAATCAAGGTCAAATCCTACAATTCACGTGCCTACCTTTCCTTTCTACAGCTCCCCTCACATTTGCAAGGCTGTCAAACTGGGTGCTATCACGACTCCAGGATATGAACATGAGGGTCATAGTCTATCTCGACGACTTCCTCCTAGCCTGTCAGGATCCAATAAAACTACGAGAGGATGCCATCAAGACAGTAAACTTTTTAACAAGACTCGGTTGGGTTATAAACATAGAAAAATCCCTAAACGAACCTTCGCAACAAATCGAGTATCTGGGAGATCGAAAGTGGAGCTGGGAGCTCGCCAAGAGCTTACTGGGCAAACTAAATTTTGCCAGTTTCGTAATCCCCCTAGGAAGGTTACACTCCAGAGATCTTTAAAGAGCAGCCAACCACTTACCAGAACAGCAAAAAAAGATAATGTTCCCTATAATATCACAGACCCTTCAGGAATGTGTCTGGTGGCTAGCGAACTTGAAACAAAACGGAACTCTCGTAAAGTACCGAAAGACAGCTTTTATAACATCAGACGCATCAGACCAAGGTTGGGGAGCTCAGATAGACGACAAAATGATCAGCGGTCTATGGACCCCAACTCAAAAACGATGGCATATAAAGAGAAAGGAACTATATGCGGTATTACAAGCTTTTCGATCGGAAATGGTCTATCTAAGGGAGAAAAGGGTCATAGTTCAGTCGGACAATCGGACGGTGGTGGCGTACATCAAGAAGCAAGGAGGAACTCGTTCTCGTCATCTGACAATGCTCGTTTCACAACTACTCCACACGGCAAATACCCTGCGGACCGATCTATGCCCTCAATATATCCCGGGCATCTACAACGACATAGCAGACAGTCTATCTCGTCAGAAACCCCTGGCGGACTGGCATCTTTCCCAGCAGGTGACGAACCTGATATTTTGCAAATGGGGAACACCCGAAATAGATTTATCCGCAACGAAAGAATCCAGGGTGGTTCCAGCCTATGTCTCTCGAGACGCAAAAGACAAAGAAGCCCAGTTCGTCGATGCCTTCAGCAGGGTATGGCAGTTCAATCTGGCCTGGATTTTCCCACCTTCGTCAATAATTCCTCGAGTATTAGCTCACCTAAACCATGCGAAAGGAACGTACGTCATAATTGTGCCACGGTGGGAGAAAGTATTTTGGAGGTCGGATCTGAAGATGAGAGCAGTGGATCCCCCGTTCCAGATTCGCAACCTCAATCATCACTTGTTAGACATGACAACCCAAGCGGGTCTCCCGAACGCCCAAAACTTACGCTTGGAGGCCTGGAGGATACGGGATGGTCGACCATAACTGCAGACTGGCATGGTGAAGATTTAGAACTGCTAGAAAAATCTTGGAGAGCGTCTACGCTAAAAACTTACTCAGCTCCTTGGAAAACGTGGTTAGACCGGTGCAAAGCTCTGGGACTTGACCCATACAACCCTGATGGCAATTCTGTAGCTCAACATCTAAGCTACTTATTTAGGATAAAGAAACTGTCTGCCAATACGGTAAAATTACATAAGTCAGTAATCGCAAATTTCGCTAACCCAACAAAGAGAGAATCCATCTCTAACAATATTTTAGTAAAACAGATGGTTAAAGCTATCGACTTAGCAGAACCAACTTCGGTTAAAAAACGTATTTGGGATATAAAAGAACTAATTGATTGGATGGAGAGAACGCCCGTACAAGAAGACAGCATCTTTCAGGTCTCCCGTCATCTTGCACTATTACTGTTAGTGGCATCTGGTAGGCGAGTTCATGATCTTACCCTACTAAACATAAACGAGACAAGCATGCTACTTACTGATACAGCTGTTACATTCTGGCCTGATTTTGGTTCCAAAACTGACAGTACAACCCATAGACAGTCTGCCTGGCAGCTTTCTATGATACCTAATGAGAAATTGGATCCAGTTCGTTGGACAAAACTACACCTGTCGCTCTCAGAGACCAGAAGATCAACAGGAAATACTCAGATTGATTCTCTTTTCATCACCTCACGGGGGCCAGTTAAGGCAGCTTCAAGAGCAATTATTGCAGGCTGGATCAAGACAGCCTTTGTGGAGCTAAGTCTTCCTTTCCCCCCTGGAAGTATTCGTTCGGCAGTCGCCTCTTCCAGGAGGGACAACAACATGCCTATATATAACATCCTTAGAAATGGGAATTGGCGAAGCGAACGCAATGTGCTCAAGCATTACTTTAAGGAAGTAATAAGAGCCCCTGACTTAGTACGTAATGTTAATGTCAATTTAATTGATTCTAGTTTTAATACGTTGTGATCGACTTCTAAAGTCCAGTTCTGTTAATGTAATAACTAACAGATTGATTAGATTGCCTATTTTCTATTGATCTCAATCAAAAATGTTTAGACTGAAATTCATTATTTTAGTTAAGTATAAGATAAACAACCAGTTATCGCGTTGTTAACCCCAGATCTCATTGTCAGTTATATACTGTTTTGAATTATTCTTACAATTCCTCGTATGTCATAGCTAATACAGGAGTTTCTTTTCATCCGAGTTGGATGCATTAAGTTTGTTTTGTTTTCTGTTAACAAAAATGTAAGTTTCTGTTGATTATTTTTGTTATAGTTCTTAATGTGCATTACATTAAGTCATCAGTACGGCATACCCGTCTATTGTTTTAAACTTGTGTTAAATGATTATTTCTATAATAACTATTAATGTATGAAACGCGCTAGCTATTAATTGAAATGGCTGTTGATTACAAACATGTTGATTACTCATTTTCGTTTAATTACAAGCACTTACTTAACTTACCTACCTTTCAATCCATATTTTCCTACTTTATGTAATACATGTAGGCATAATATAACACATTCACAGTACGCTTCCCCGCGTCGTCAGAACCTAAACATATCTCACAGGTCAAGCCGACGGCACAGACCATGAAATAGCAAACGTTTTTCCCCCGAAGGGATAAAAACGATATATTTCATGTCTTGCCTAGGCTTGACCCAAGTAATGCCTTGACGACTTTACAATCTCAAGGTACTGAGGAACCGCGCCCGCGCGCCTTCGCTCGGCCGCCCCCGCGGGGCGAGGGCGGCGGGGAGGAGCGCGCGCGCGGCTGGACGGCGCGGGGACATAAGATTTCCGTGTTCTCGATAGTTGTTTGAATAGCGTAATCTCACAGGTCAAGCCTAGGCAAGACATGAAATATATCGTTTTTATCCCTTCGGGGGAAAAACGTTTGCTAATAATGCAATCGTTCCAGTTAATATATGTATATTGTTAGTTACCAAAGGTAGGTGTAGGTCTGTAGGTACATTACCCGAGTCCTTATTTTATTTCGCGTAAGAAGTGGCAGGTACCTACCGTTTTAGGAAAAGTTAAACTTAACACACTAACTTGTGTGGGTAAGTAAACTTTACCTACTCTACATTGTGCGATTGATATTGAACTTTAGGTCAAGCGTAATCTTAAAATGAAACCTTCTCTAATAGGTAGGTACCTATATTTATACCTACTCACATCTAAATAAATTTAAATTTAATCATTTAGGGTTCGTAATGATTACCTATTAATATTTAATTTTATCGACACTAAGTTATTTTTATTATTACTTACATCCATCAAATGTAGAATTTATTTTTAATGTTATTTCTTCAGTAAAGGCGATCTTAGATTTGACGTACTTAGAATATGTTATTTCCAAAAATAACATATTCTATGCATCCAAATGCAACAATGAATTTGTATTTCTATTGTTCTTATTACTGATTCCAAACGTATATCATAACTTTAGAAATGTTTTAACCTTGTTAAAATTATTTCTTTTACTGATCCACCTCATGCAACTACCTATAAATTTTAATGAAAATTATTAATTCTACTAAAGATCAATTTTATTTTCGTTCGAAAATACTTCGCAACCATTCACCATGTTAAAATACTCGAATGATGCGCTAACCAATCATAGCATTCACAGCCACAACATGACGCTATCTTGATCTAATCTTCATTGTCAATTGAGAGCAATCTTACCTGTTACTTCGGCAGTAAGTGTAAGGCCTGAGTGGACGCTCGAAGCGGAGCGTTCGGCGGGGCGTGCAGCGTGGCGTCGGGCTCACAAGTAATTTTAGCAGCGTGTACTAAGACCGCTCCTATACGCTTGCATTTGTTTAACATGCACGCCGCACGCTCCGCCCCGCTGCACGCCCAACTCGAGCGTCCACTCAGGCCTTACACTAAATCTGAGGCCAGACTCGGATCGCACTGGATTTGTATGCTTTTATTGTTATCCTAGTTGTCACTAGTGCGAGGCCCAGAGAACCAGTATCCCTTTATACATCGCAGACCTTGAATTCAATGGACAATCACTACAATGAGCCTCTAATTTACCCAGAAAAAGTGTGTGTAGATGATTTGTTCATATGTATCATTATCAACATAATTAAATACCCTACTTTCTATGATGAACAAGGATTAACTAAATTACGTAGTAAAATAGGTGATATTCTACTTAGGAGAACTATTAACCTTTTTTTTTTATTTTTCTTGCTTTCATAAAGATGATTCGTACCTAATTCACCAGACATCTACCTATATTTTATGTTTATGGAAAATATTGAATCTGTCGATGCAAACCCTGTCCCCACTTATTTTTATTTTAACATTTAAGTACGCTTAAAAAGTAAGTAGGTACATGAACAATATTGATCATTAGTATCATTACAACGGCTTTAGAAGATTGGATAAACAGAGTTCAAACTACTGACCGACCTCCACAAGACAGTTGACCAAAAATGCCTTAACTTGTGTTCATTGCATACTGACATATGACATATGCCATATGAATAAACAGGTAGAAATGAGAAAATGAGGCCCAATAAAGAGAATGAGTCCTAATAGCGCTACCCGATACCGAATGATGTCATGTTTCAAATTATTCTATTACCTATCTATAAGAGTTACTTGAGTAGGTACCTACTTCCCGCATAGGACCAGGGTGTACACAAGTACAAGTACACATGGTTAAAGATACCTAACGTGTCTAATATATAATGTCTCCTCTAGGGTTTATCATCATGTGTTACCACGAGGTTAATGCCGAAATAACTCGAAAAGTAGAACTGTGTGTAGGAATGATATGAAAAAAAAACGGGTTGCACTCCGGGAGTGCCGACAGAAGTGATAACTCAATGACTAGTCCAAAATGTCTGCAGCACTATGTATAATTGACCCATCCTCCTTTCTATTGAAAAACTTTAGTTCCGAAATTGCTGGTCAGTGAGTTTGTTTAAAATTCGAAATTCAAATTTGTAGCGTTAATTGTTTAAAATTCGAATAGAAATTGTAAAGTTACCTTGCAGACCTCGCATCTAAATATATTTGGTCATGATATTTTGAGTTTTATTCACCATTACTAGAGTTCACTTTTATTAGCGATATTATCAAGATGTAGCTTTATTGAATTAAGTATATTCGAGTGATATAAAGTTATAATGTAACTGTGAGATCCTCGTATTTCAGCCCGTACAATATTAGAACCTTTTTCATGTAATGTCATTGAGTTTTTCTTTATTGATTTAAATGCCATCTATTTAGATGAGTTTCATTTGAGTGGCCATCTAAACCTTACGGTCACGTGATCGCCTTACGCTGTCTCGAGTTTATCATTTTTTCCCCACCTTAAAAAGTGCCCAGCGCCGCTAAAGAAGTTTTCACTTCAAAGATATGCAGGTTATTGACATAATTAATTTATTTATAACAAAATGACATTGTATAGTTTATAGAGCATAATATGTACTAGCAATATTTTATAAGGCATAGTCGTAAGTACTAACAAAAATGATCCATGATGGTCCAGAAATAAATGAATTTATTTATTTATTATTTATTACAATTTTTGAAATAAGTACCTGACTAGCAATAAAATATATATATTTTTTAAAACATCTTTTTTTTTAATACAGAAATATTGGGCACTTATGGTTCGTCTGGCAAGAGCGCCCGTGTTTGCCATAAAACTTTAAACACCTGAAAATTAAAAATGGTAAAGAAAATAATAGGTAGGTATTAGGGATGATTTGTCGATTTTTATCGTAGGTACTGTACGTAATTAGGGTTCCACTATAGTTGTTCAATCCCAGTGTATACCTATAACATAGACTATATAGATACCTATATGATATTTGAATATTAGGCGCTAAACATTTTACTAATTGAAGCATAATTACCCACAGCCCACAGGGGAGCAAAGTAGGACTATTTTACGGTAGGTACGATTATTAATTGTTTTTATATAAAGCTCACGCACGCGGTGCACATGTTCATGTTTTATGTATTTTGTCTTCGACGATTCATATTTAAACTTGAATCTTAATAAAATAACCAATAAAAGTGTTGTCTGCAAAAACAAGTTTAGTCATAAATGTCAAACTAAATGCATTTCATTCAATACACGTAGATAGAAAAATATACTCAAAAACTAGTTCTGTATTCATTTTATATTAAAATAAAATCTGCAAATCCACTCGACTAAACTGTAGGTACAGTCAGTTACACTACCTAATGAAAAAATCGAAAGTCGAAGATGTGCATCTCTATCGTTCTTGCCATATGCGTGTGACAGGGACGCACAAAATCAAAGTCAATTCTCTGATTTCTGAGTCATGACTGTTTTAGTATGGGTACCTATAGGATTTTGCATATAATTATATTATGTCGTTGTTTGAGCACCCACAACACAATAGCCTTCTTTGAGCATACTGTGGGGCTTAGTCAATTTGTGTAACATAGGATGTCCTATTTATTTGTTTATGTTGGTAGTAACGCTCTGGGATCGCTAATTCCACTGCTAATTCAGTTTTTTAGTAATACAGTTTAGAATTAGTAATTTTATTTTTGATCAAACTCATCGATTTCTTATTTTGATCAAACTAAAAAATAGTGTAACAATTCAATAATCCGATCCCGGGCACGCACGGCCGTCCGCTCAGTGCTCAGCTCAACTGAACTTTAAAAATAAAAATAAGTTAATGTTTAAAAAAGTGTTTAAGTTTATATATTTGGAAATAATCACTCCAACATTCCAAAATAATGTAGGTAATCACTTCTAACATTTCTAATTCTTGAGCTATGCGTAAAAAAATAATTAAATAAACCAAAGTAAATATTTTCAATGAAAATTAATTAGAATTGGATGAAATGTTTGATTTTTGAATTTTCTCCTAACAATTCCCTTCTTAAATAATAAAAGGACGTAAGTGTCGTAAAGGTGGTTTTTTGCTGGCATATTTTATGTGTGCTCTGCTTATTACCTAATCTACTGGAGGTACGGAACCATTCGTTTTCCATGGAACGTATACTTGGTCGGTATTTAATGAAATGACAGTTAATTTGACCCTTGTCATCCGCCGTCGCCGATAATCGAATCAAACAGCTAACGCATCGTTGCATGGTTATTGCGAATTTGTTTTGTCATGATTAATTTTTTGCTGTCAATCCTGAAATTCCGAGACTTTTGTTTGTCCAGAGACTATCAGTAATAATGACATGACCTTTCAGAAATGACATTAATATTGAATAATTTTACGGTGTATATTCAATATTAGTAATATGTCTCATTATACTACTCTTTTATGTCTCACAACAGTTTAAATTCGGACATTTTAATATTGAATGTTTAATTGAAATTGAAGTACCATTTTTATAGGATGCGGAACCAAAGAGAAAGTACGCCACTCTTTTGGTCGCTAAAATACAAAAGCGCTTACGTTTAAAAATATGTTATTTAATTGTGCATAAGGGATGCCATTAAGTGTATCATTAACATTTTATGAGTGCGATAGAGTCAGACTAAATCAAATGTGACCAATTTGTAGCTTCATAGCGGCCGCTAGCAGCCGCTTAAATGTACCAAAAATTAACGTTACCGGATTGGAAAATACGAAAAGCTGTATACAGCGGTAAATATATCTTGGAATACATATTCTGTTTAAAAAAACCCAAATAATTTACGCAATCACGTGATTATTTCTGAATTAAAAATACTTCCAATGACACTTGACATCATTCCGATTTTACTTTTGATATTTGACAGGCAATCGTGTCTACACGTGCTAAAATAATATACAGTCGCGTAAAAAATATGATTTTTACGAGTAAGGACCTGCGGCCAACTGTACTGCTAGATGGCTAGAGGCCGAAGGGTCAACGGACAACAATATATCAATCGAGTTATTGCATTAAGCTGTTATTCTGATTGTCGAATCGCAATTTATCAGTTAGCCCGTGCTGCTCCCACACTAGGTGTTTTGGTATCTAGGCGACGTGAGTAACATATACCTATTTTACATATTTTTAACCGACTTTAAAAAAAGGAGGTTATCAATTCGACCGATTTTTTTTATTTTGGTATCTAGGCGATGTTGAAAATACCAAGTTGTTAATCTAAGGACCTAGGTATTTTAGGTAGAGCTAAATAGGTACTCTTTGTGGCAACTTTTTTTCGGTGGAAGGCTGTCGGACACTGACGATATTGTATTGCATTTGAGCCGGCTTTGAGTCAGGGTCGTCATGGTCAGTCAGAGTAAATCGTAAACTACTTTTTCTTTCGATTTAACTGTTATTAAACAGATATTCTGTTCTTCGTTATATTTACAAAATAGTGAATAACTGATAAAGTGTCCATTGTAATTTTCCGCCTCGTGTGCACAGAGACTTGTAGGTGCGATGGCTCGCAAGCTGTGCCCGGATCTTTCCAGACCGCACTTACCAATGCAGGGGTACCCAACCAGATTTTAATAAAATCATTATTATCTAAAGATAAATGTTTCCTAGGAATTACAAGAGAGTGTGTGAGAGAGCACTACAATTATTATAATTTATCAAAATAAATGCATGATAGCCATGATGTCACTACTATTTATTCTAGGCATAAAGTACTGTGTTTCTGGAAGTAAAAAACTAAGATTGTTAGAGTGGTAGCAGCAAGGAACCTGTATTCGTTTTTTAACCTATAAACACAAAGAATCCTAGTCTAACTATAGTTAGGTGGGCCCGCGGGCCATACGGTTATTTGCCTGCGTTGTGGCACGAATCAAATAATTGTTGTAAGTATGTTATAAAAGATAAAATTACAAACATTAAAAATGAAAAAAATCGCCGAGTCCTACACTAAATACACTAATGTTAAGTAAATCGTTGTGGATTTAAAATCATCATAATTCAGAAATATAGAATAAAATTGAGAAAACTAAACACAACAATGCTCAGAATTGCTTTCAGCTTCAGATTCATGATTCAGATTTTGTACGCAAAAAATAGTGGAAAATTACCAGATAAACACATACCAAGTGTGCCGCATCCCTGGTATCCCGCAGATTAGCGTGATCGCGGCGAATCTCGCGCCGGCCGCGGGTATAAAGCGCGCGCCTCCTGTAGGACGCACCACTGTTCATTCGGGAGCAACATGAAGACCTTCCTAGTATTCGCTGTCTGCCTAGTCGCGGCTCAGGTGAGATTTCAGTTGTTTTTGGCATCTTTACTTCTACATTAGTTAACACTAGGTAATTCTCCATTCAAATGTTTCACTCTATTCACTGTTTGACTTGTCGGTGCTTGCCAAAGGTTCAGGTGAGGTATTTCGGCGGTTCCGTGAGAATCTGTCGAATCTTACACCAGAACAGGTGAAGCAGTACCAAGCAACTTAAAGATTTTTAGTTTCTAAGATTGTAATTGTCGTATGTAGTTAATATGTTATTAGTCTGTAAGGTATGTTTTTAAGGGCTTTTGTTGCCTGATAATAAAGAATTTTTGATTTGATTTCATTACCTAAACGATGGGGAAAAAAATTAAAACAATTTATAGTCCAAAAATTGCATTTAAAATCAATTGCCTCGTCAAACCCATACGTGCCGAATGAGTCGATTTAGAAAAGAGCGGTTATAATTATAACTATTATAAGTTAACCCGACTAGTAGTTTAATGTACTACCTACTAATCTTTTGCAGAATCAAGTAGGTACCTACATTAACGGTTTGAGAGGAATAAATTATAACTGTTATGTCTTGTTCTATCGGCATTCTTGTCAACTCATAGGAACAACAATGTTTGCTAATACAAAATACAGAAATAATGTTCCAAGACAATATTTTCCTTCTACCTCACACTATTATGTGCGGTATCAACGAATAGGTTCTTAATATACTTAGCGCTTTATCTACTTAGCCTGTTTTAAAATTATGCATTTCTACATGGTCATTTTTTAAAACCACTGTGCTCTAAAGGCACATTATAACGGTACGAGATCTCGCACAACGAGTTTTGTTACAATGCGGCATCTGATCGATCGGTTGACTTGTTTGTATCTCAGTAGCTTAAAATTTAATAGTATAAGTAATAGTGGCCCAGCCCTAAACGTCTGAGAGAGCAAAGGCCCCGATTAAAATTGGACTTTTGTCTATTTGGCAGAGAGAAAATGAAGACTTTATTTATGTTGGCAGGCCCTGACCGACGAACAGAAGGAGAAGCTTAAGAAGCACCGCGCGGAGTGCCTCACAGAGACCAAGCCCGACCAGCAGCTCGTCGACAAGCTCAAGACTGGAGACTTCAAGGTAAGACGTCGCTCTACTGGCCAGGACACTTCCTCTTCGGCCAGCTGCTGGTCCACCTCACAAACACCGTGGAGTGCCTCACTGAGGCCAAGCCCGACCAGCAGCTAGTCGACAAGCTCACGACTGGAGACTTCAAGGTAAGACATCGCCCTACTGAGCAGGATACTTTCCGCTTCCGCCAGCTGCTAGTCCGATTCGAATTCAAAACCATAAGCTTCGAAGGCAGGGCCTCATCGATGAAGCTAAGCGCGAAGCCGTTGTTGATTAAATTGTGACGTTCCACGATAAAAGGTACCTTATGGCTGCTGGCGCTTAATACGTCGCATAGCGCCGCAATAATATTGGAGCGGCGTTAATAATAGTGTAAGCGCCAACCGGCATAAGGTACCTTTACCCGTGGGACGACACAATTAACAATGTAAATTTCATTGATCTGATGACTTGTTTCAGACGGAAAATGAGCCCCTGAAGAAGTACGTCCTCTGCATGATGATCAAATCAGAGCTGATGACCAAGGACGGCAAGTTCAAGAAGGATGTCGCGCTCGCCAAAGTTCCTAACGCAGGTAAAGAAAATTAAATTATTTACCTTCCATAGGTTGTGTATAATATAATTTATAAAATAAAATTGTGTAGTTCCAATGATAAAAAATTCTTAACATAATATAGCTACACAACTTATGTGCCAGTGCCAGTCAAATGTTGCCAAATAAATATCAATATATGTACCTACATACTTTCGTTCATTTTGATCTCACACCACCGTTCTATTCTGGCTTCTTTAATGTTCTGATGTCTGTGGCCTGGCTGTGTAAGCTATAGCTATAATATTCTAAACAGAATGTTTTAGAGCTTTCTATTCTTTTTTAAGCTGACAAACCCGCCGTTGAGAAGCTGATCGACACCTGCTTGGCCAACAAGGGCAACACCCCGCAGCAGACGGCGTGGAACTACGTCAAGTGCTACCACGAAAAGGACCCCAAGCACTCCATCATCGTCTAACGACCCAACATCCACCCATCGGAATCCGAGAGGCATCGGTTCCAAATCCAACAACTCGTTTTCAAAAATAATTTAAGTTTTAATACAGTTTGGCAGCCAATACCCTACAATCATGGCTTATGCAATTTAAAATTAAATGTTTTGTATACATGAAGTCACTTTTACGGGTGTTTGTTTGGCTCAAATGGACCTTTGAGTTGTGCGGGTACTGTACCAAATTGCATTTTGTAGGTTGGAATGGAAATGGTTGTGAGAACCGATAAAGTATTATAAGTACGTTAAGAAAACTGAACATACTGCCTTACGAATTTACTTTTTAGTTTGCAAAATAAAATGGGACTCCGTATGATTGAGTTTTATTTATTTTTTCTTACAATTTATTTATCGTTAACATAAGAACTACCTAGGCTATCAACTTAAGCTCTGAGCTCTGCTTAGAGAACAATAGCAAAAAATAACCTTTAAAAAAAATAAAGAAAAATCGACTCACAGCATGAAATAATGTACATATTACAGTGGAATCTCGTTAAGGCGAAGTCCTCGTTAACGCGAAATAAAATGCCATTCCCTTCCCTTCAAAGCCCAAAACCTCCATTACTCGAAATGTTTAACCTCAGTAACAATGCAGTAACACGAAGTAATCGACGATTCACGGTTATCCAGTACAATTTGTACATCCATAAGTCGAGAAATGGTATTTGACCTCAATAACTCGAAACAATAGACGAATTGTTTTATCACCTCTAATATCTCGAAGTTATTTACTAAAAAAACCTCTGTAACAAGAAAAAAGCAATAAGACTGCAGTTCACATGTTTGTACTTTTTAATAGGAATTTACCTCACTAATTCGTATTTTTCATGCATTTTACCTTTTGTAACTCGAAGCCTAAAACCTATAGGTACGAACCTCCCTAAGTCTATGCCCATTTTACGACGAAACCTCTTTATCACGAACTTTTTGGTTTCGTTTCGTGTAGTTCAATTCCCTTGAGACAGAGACAAGCTGAGATTAGTGATCAAGGTTCCACTGTATATATTTTATTCAAGCTAGCAACTGATAATTGATGTTAGTAAGTACCAATTAGTATTAATTACCAACCTACCGATGTTTTTTTAAGCCCCGACGCAAAAAGAGGGGCTAAAATATGTTTGACGCCAATGTATGTTTGTCTGTCTGTCTGTGGCACACCTGTGGCATCAAAGCTCTCCAACGGATTGGCCGATTAGGATGCGTTTTTTTAAGAATACAAATCGATCCAGGAGTTTGAAGACTATCAGCTCTTATTTTTCAGTTCAGTTCATTTATTTTGTTAAACTTAGGTTACATGAGAGATAGTAGATAGAGATACATAAATATACATTTGATCTCTATATTTTACCCACTATGCAGGTGTACCCATGGACCTAGAATATTACGGACGGACTGTCACCTAAGACAAACTGTGACACTGCAATGGCGGACGGTTTGAATGTGTGCGTGTAGACGAGTGTTACCATGTAACACAAATTCTCCCCTAATGGTGAAACAATTATTTTTAATATCGTTCTTGCTTTCAAATAAAAAAATTGGGACAGTTTTACGTTAGACAATAAAAAAGGTGTGTACGTATCTGATTTTATAGGTCTTGTTTTCGCAATATTGCACAATTACTTTGTGCAAACATTATTTTCAATACCTAATGATACTTAGCATCGTAATGAAATCAGTTCGTCATGTTTTTTTAATTTATACATTTAACTTGAAACATATCTGGTTTTCAACAAAAAAATTATAATACATAACAAACAAACGTTAAATATCAAACATGCATGTAAGCGTCTAATCTCCTTAGTATCGGGAAATTACCATACCGACCTAGTTTGAAATGCACAATCAATAATTTAACCATTTACCTAAATGATCTCTTAATACATAATGATTTAATAAGAAGGGTATCAATTACCCTACTTTCGGGAAATTACCCTATTCATGTTACTGGTCACACTCCTGTTTTGCAGTTTGATAATTTATAAACAACAAATTATCGTGATTTTACGTACTAATTGATAAACTTAAGTATGAAAAGTTATTCCGTGACTTTTTTTCTTTCGATCGGTACAATTCTAGCAGGATTTAACTACGCATGCCGGCATATTTTATATTTTTCTTCGACATGTTTACTTCAATGACGTTTCGATTCGTCTGACGGCAAACTGGTGGATGTGGGCTGTCAATGTGTGTGTGTCACGCGTAAATACTATGAAACTGGTGGATGTTGGAATCACAGTTGTGTTGTAAGCGAAATTCTGTCCGTAATATTATAGGTCCATGGGTGTACCTACAAAATTGTCTCGTGCGGTTATCAAATAACGCGTTTTGTACACATATTTAATTTCACAAACGGGTCTAACGCGATATATTTTCATTGTTTTTACCTTAAAATCCGACGTTTCAGCTGAGTTGCACCAGCTGTGGTCAGGTGAATGGTGATTTTGTTGGCATAGGGGTTTTTTATTTTTAAATTTAATAGTTATCATTAAAATCCGCCCAATCGTAGGCCCAATAGGCAGCTGAAAAAAGATTTTGATTTCCAGAAGCGTACCTACCTATTCTATACGTAAGTTTTATACCTAAGAGTATTTTAATTTAGATCTGGATTAGATATGGATCCGATTTGTCAGTGTCAAAAGCGACGTTTTTGGTTGAAGAAATTACATTTTTAACCATCCATATCTAATCCAAATCTAATTCACATCCTCTTATTAAAATTATTAATTTGAAATAAGCTGCCCTCATTGACCCAAAAAGAAAATCCAACCTGTAAGTAGATGTTGGTGGCCTAGCGGTAAGAGCGTGCGACTTGCAATCCGGAGGTCGTGGGTTCAAACCCCGCCTAGTACCAGTGACTTTTTCGAAACTTATGTATCATTCGCATTTCGGTGTTGGAAAACATCGTGAGGAAACCGGACTAATCCCAATAACATCTTGTCTACCCTCTGGGTTGGAAGGTCACATGGCAGTCGCTTTCATAAAATCTAGTGCCTACGCCAATTCTTGGGATTAGTTGCCCAGCAGACCCCAGGCTCCCATGAGCCGTGGCAAAATGCCGGGACAACGCGAGGAAGATGACTACCCTGTTACTAATATTTGCTAATGCAAAATTCATAATATACACATGGACCTATAATATTACGGACAGAATTTCGCTTACAACACAACTGTGATTCCAACATCCACCAGTTTCATAGTATTTACGCGTGACACACACACATTGACAGCCCACATCCACCAGTTTGCCGTCAGACGAATCGAAACGTCATTGAAGTAAACATGTCGAAGAAAAATATAAAATATGCCGGCATGCGTAGTTAAATCCTGCTAGAATTGTACCGATCGAAAGAAAAAAAGTCACGGAATAACTTTTCATACTTAAGTTTATCAATTAGTACGTAAAATCACGATAATTTGTTGTTTATAAATTATCAAACTGCAAAACAGGAGTGTGACCAGTAACATGAATAGGGTAATTTCCCGAAAGTAGGGTAATTGATACCCTTCTTATTAAATCATTATGTATTAAGAGATCATTTAGGTAAATGGTTAAATTATTGATTGTGCATTTCAAACTAGGTCGGTATGGTAATTTCCCGATACTAAGGAGATTAGACGCTTACATGCATGTTTGATAGTTAACGTTTGTTTGTTATGTATTATAATTTTTTTGTTGAAAACCAGATATGTTTCAAGTTAAATGTATAAATTAAAAAAACATGACGAACTGATTTCATTACGATGCTAAGTATCATTAGGTATTGAAAATAATGTTTGCACAAAGTAATTGTGCAATATTGCGAAAACAAGACCTATAAAATCAGATACGTACACACCTTTTTTATTGTCTAACGTAAAACTGTCCCAATTTTTTTATTTGAAAGCAAGAACGATATTAAAAATAATTGTTTCACCATTAGGGGAGAATTTGTGTTACATGGTAACACTCGTCTACACGCACACATTCAAACCGTCCGCCATTGCAGTGTCACAGTTTGTCTTAGGTGACAGTCCGTCCGTAATATTCTAGGTCCATGAATATACAATACGAAAAGCTACTTTCACACATTTGTTTTAAGCGCCATCTATTCATCACACAGCGCAGCTTTTGCTATTATAGTTCGCATTTCACACAAGTTGTCAACTAGCACGCTAGTTATACGAAATAGTTTCAGTTAAATATGTTAGAGGGCGCTAAAAAATTCTTATAACAGCGCCATCTACTGAGTGCAGATTGCATGCAACATGCACGCTGAAGGTTCGCATCACACCAAGTCATGCTCATATAGTGGTAGTTCTCATAAAATCCACTAGATAGCGTTTATCACAAAATCGTATTTGTAGATATTATTGTTCAAAAGGGGTTTTTAGGGCTCCGTAGCCAAATGGCAAAAAACGGAACCCTTATAGATTCGTCATGTCTGTCTGTCTGTCTGTCTGTCCGTCTGTCTGTCCGTCCGTATGTCACAGCCACTTTTCTCCGAAACTATAAGAACTATACTGTTGAAACTTGGTAAGTAGATGTATTCTGTGAACCGCATTAAGATTTTCATACAAAAATAGAAAAAAAAACAATAATTTTTTGGGGTTCCCCATACTTCGAACTGAAACTCAAAAATTTTTTTTTCATCAAACCTATACGTGTGGGGTATCTATGGATAGGTCTTCAAAAATGATGTTGAGGTTTCTAATATCATTTTTTTCTAAACTGAATAGTTTGCGCGAGAGACACTTCCAAGGTGGTAAAATGTGTGTCCCCCCCCCCCCCTGTAACTTCTAAAATAAGAGAATGATAAAACTAAAAAAAATATATGATGTACATTACCATGTAAAATTCCACCGAAAATTGGTTTGAACGAGATCTAGTAAGTAGTTTTTTTTTATACGCCATAAATCGCCTAAATACGGAACCCTTCATGGGCGAGTCCGACTCGCACTTGGCCGCTTTTTTTTTGGGTTTTCAATCGGTGTAATATAAATTTTAAATAAATAATTTGTGTCAAAATCTTGAATTTGTGAAATTAAGGCCCGGGCAAATAAGTAAACTTTGATAAAAAACTAAAAGCCGTATCGACGTCGGAGTTTAAGCCTGGCCGGTGTTTATTCTTCACTGGCGACCCGCCCCGGCTTCGAACGGGTTAATCAATTATAGGTACATGAAACTTCCTCTTAAATCACTCTATCTATTAAAAAAACCGCTTCAAAATCCGTTGCGTAGTTTTACAGATCTAATCATACATAATTAGGGACAAACAGTAAGCGGGAAGCGACTTTGTTTTATAGTATGATACGTAATTTGTCTACTTACCTTGTTACCTTGTTTTTTGCAAAGGCAAAAAAATCTCTTTTGCCACTAAAATATCTTTGCACCACTGGTAATTTTACCGGATTCATATGTTCAAAAGAGTGGCCAGTTAGGTACTCGCCTGATCTAAATCCAATCCTGAGACAAGGGCCTGTGCCGCCTGTGCTACCTACTAAACACAAAAGTGTAAACGCTCTAAAGCAACACTTAGGTAGGTACCAAAGAACGGGAAAAAAAAAATATCCTTGGAGCCTTGGAGGAGCTGCGGCATTTCGTTGAAAATTTTAACAAACGTTTGCGTTTGTGTATAATAGGTGTTAGGTATTTTAAAGACGATTGATTTTTATTGCATTTTAAAAAGAGTGTAGTTTTAATTTTTAACATATTTTGTACAAGTTTCGTAAGTACCTACAGTGGGTCAAGAAAGTGGTCTACCACTCTACGGTTGAGGTTCGTTTGAACGTCATGAGACAACAAGGTCGACACATACGTCAACTGTACGTCATTGTCAACCTTAAGGATCGTTAGATCTCGCAGAAACTTTTGTCAAAACTGGTAGACCACTTTCTTGGCCCACTGTACCTACTTAATAAAATAATTAGAAAAAACGTACCTAGTCAACGTATTTTTAGGCCAGCCTGTATGTTAGATACAGTACAGGGTTCTAACTTCTAATATTAGTAGGTCAGGTACAGTCAGCATCGATAGTAGCGAATGAAACAACGCGCCAAATGTATCTGACATCCCGAATAATTTTTCTAAATATGCATAATGTAAGATAAATCTCTAAAATGTACGTTCAAAAAGTGATAATTATATACTTTTAAACGTATATCATGGGATTTTTTACAGTTTTAATTGTTTTACAAACAAAGACATCACTTTTTAGGGTTCCGTAGCCAAATGGCAAAAAACGGAACCCTTATAGATTCGTCATGTCTGTCTGTCTGTCTGTCCGTCTGTCCGTCTGTCCGTCTGTCTGTCCGTCCGTATGTCACAGCCACTTTTCTCCGAAACTATAAGAACTATACTCATGAAACTTGGTAAGAAGATGTATTCTGTGAACCGCATTAAGATTTTCACACAAAAATAGAAAAAAACAATAAATTTTTGGGGTTCCCCACACTTCGAACTGAAACTCAAAAATTTTTTTCTTAAGCTGTTACAGAATGTAAAGTAATTACCTATCCACTTTTGACGCGTTATTTGATCTCCTACTTTTGATGGTGACTGTACCTAGGTACTTAAAAATAGTTTGTTAGAAAAGGGAAAAACCTGGTTGGTCCCGTCTCTTGTCTTGATGTATGAGGTGGATGGGAATGCTCTGACTGTGAGTATAAGTAGGTACTGTAAGTTAATACAGGTACCTTCCGGGAAATAGGCGACATTATAACATGTATGTATGTTATAGGTACAATGGAATTAAGGAACTCTGTGATAAAGCAACTGGTTTGGACTAAGCAAAAATGCAAAGTCGGCCATTTAAATAAAATAACTGATAATATATATTTTCAATCAAGCAAATAAGCATAGGCTAACAACGAGATTTAATATTATGGAAAATACCACATAGTTGGTAACTAGGTCGCAATTAGTACAATCTGAACAACCATCAGCTTTATGACGTGTACAACTATGTGTTCATCGGTATAAAATGTCCTAGTTCTATGGTATTTAATGGAACATTTAGTTATTATTTTTATTGTATAACATTTTGAGTTATATCCCAGTTGTCATGGATGACGTGTTTTAAATAGTAACTTATAACAGTTAAAACTACTATTTTTGCCTCACCACGCATAACAACAGTGGCCACTTGCGCGTTGGAACGAACTACATATACAGTTTGTTTAAACGGTTAACTCTGAGTTAGTTGGCTAACCCTGGAATTTCCAGGGTTTTACCTATGTTCTCATATACTTACTCTCATAAAATAAATGATAATAAGTATAGGTACGACAGTACCTTCAAATCGTTGTATATTTTATTTTCGTAGGTATTCGAACGTATTACTTCAATGAATTTGGTTATGGTCACAAATGGACGCACAAGTGCCCTAGGTACATATTCTCGCGCTCTTAAATCGAATTAAAGGATAATTATTTCAATTCGCCGCACAATGAAGGTCTGTAAAAATAATTACATATTACATACCTATACAATTAAGGACTTGATTAACGATCGGACCGTACAGCCATACTTACGGTAGATATTTGATGTCTTTAATGAACCAATTTAATAAATTATATGTCATCTTCCATCTCCTTTCTTAATTCGATAACAAACAAGCGAAATTCGTGAAATGTCAATGATGATAGTTGCAGGATTAATACTAGTATTTAAAGGTTAGCGTTGTAATTAGTTAAAGGATATTTTAATCGTCAGTTCTTCGTCTATGAATAGTCTTTTGATAAGTACCTAGGTTTTGTAGAATTGTAGAAGGACCAACACTGAGAAGAAATTGAAGGAGCTTATTATGGCAACATTAATATCAATACACAATCAGACTACCGAACTGGGAAACTGAATCTCTGTCCCTCCCCAGTTTCTACATAGGAAAGAAAAGTCAGCTTTTAACACTTTACGTAAGTAGGTATACTTATTTAAGTAAAAAATCAAGGAGACCCTTTTTTAAGAGCACTAATTTAATTAGGTAAGTAATTTATTTGCGTAAAATCTTTTTCACCCCCACCAGCTCGTAAAGGCTCTTTTTATTCTTCAAAAACTTATAAGTAAGTGGCGTTTTATCCTCAAGAGTGGAAAAGTGGTTTGATGCAAATTTTGTTTTATTTCCTCATTTTGACTGGAATTAGTTAACAGTCAGCTAAAGTGATGATTTTGAATGATCAATATTAAATATGGTTCATGTAGATTTGATTTGTATCATATTACAATTAGTATATTCCTCGAGTTAGGTAGTGTGGTGATTAATTTTGAGTTTCACCCGGTAGGAAAGTTTGTTTAAGTAACCCTCGCGCCTTGAAACCCTCACAACGGTCAAGAGTCCACTTTTCGAACCAATTGCTGTGCTGTGCTCGTGGTTCAATTTTGGAATGTTTCGCTTACTGGGTATTTGTTTACGCGTGTCAACTTTTGCGACACTCCGCGTTTGCGAATAGCATTTGCGGACACTCCGCGAATGCGAATAGCATTATCTAACAATTCTAACAAATCGCTCTGAAATCCCGAAATGCCATAACATTTTCTTTACTATGTTTTTTCCGGGCGGAAATTGAAGGGTCTCCGTAGCTTAGGCTAAAAGACTTTGTACTTACATTCGGCAGTTCCCCTCTAGGTTAGAGATCGCATTTTTCAACCGATTCTTGTGAAATTTTGTGAGCTGGGGGCCTATCGCGGAAATTGAAGTTTGCAAATTGCGGGCATTTTCCTCTGTCACTCTAATTATGCCTTCATTGGAGTAAAAGAGAAAGATCCCCGCAATTTGCGAATTTCGGTTTTCGCGGTAGCTTCTCAGCTTCGATAATTATATGGATATTTTTGTCAATTCCTTTTTAGGGTTCCGTACCCAAAGGGTAAAAAACGGGACCCTATTACTAAGACTTCGCTGTCCGTCCGTCCGCCCGTCCGTCCGTCTGTCACCAGGCTGTATCTCATGAACCGCGATAGCTAGACAGTTGAAATTTTCACAAATGATGTATCTCTGTTGCCGCTATAACAACAAATACTAAAAATAAAATAAAATAAATATTTAAGGGGGGCTCCCATACAACAAACACAATTTTATTGCTCTATTTTTTGTTGATGGTGCGGAACTCTCCGTGCGCGAGTCCGACTCGCACTTGGCCGGTTTTTTTTTAATGGTGCGAGGTCTACAGCTCACAGGACTAGGTACCTACTTCTACTTAGGTACTTAGTTAATATCAATCCATATAAGATAATATGAATACTTTAGGTACGTAAGGTATACGTATACCTCTTTCTTTTCTCTTTTATTTAAAAATGCAATCAAACAAAATACTTATATGGCGGCGAACACCGTCTGAACCAGTTTTAATGAATGAATGTATACCTAACTTATAAGTAAGCTGAACGAGGTTCAGTTATCCTTTTTTCTACTCCAGCACTTAAATGTGTCAATTAAATGACTGACAGTGATATCTAAAGCAATGTCATTTGAATGCTTTGTCTATAGGCTCATAAGATGACTGCTAGCAGTCATCTTATGAGTATAATACAACTGCTTTATTTTTTTTAAAGATACAAGTTCCGATCATCTTGATTGAAAGAGGTATGTTTTCATTTACAATAATAACTCTTTTTTTTTTTAATAATAATTTTTTTTTTTAAATAATAACTCAATTTTTTTTAAATAATAACTCTTTTTTTTAATAATAACTTTTTTTTAATAATAACTTTTTTTTTTTTTATTTTTTTTTATTTTTATTTTTTTATTTTTTTTTATTTTTTTTTTTTTTTTTGCTGCAGCTGTCATAGAAAAAGTAATGTATGCAACAGCTCATAATTGGTTCTTAAAATTCTCGGGTCTTTTTTTACAAAACTCGACTACGTCTCGTTTTGTAACTTCGACCCTTGAATTTTAAGAACCCTTATTATATCACTGTTGCATAAACTACTATTTTGCCACTGCAATAATAAAAACAGATGTAGGTAGAATTTCTTCACCGACCGTGAAAAGATTTGATTAAGATTATAGGTAAAATTTTAATAACCAACATTCATCTTGAAGTTAAACAAAATCGCTTGTTGAAAAATGAGTAAAACAAAAACAGGGATATGCATCGTACATTGTACAATGCATTATAATAACGAAACAATTTCAAACTTCGAACCAATTTGAATTTAGAAGCCTCGCCCGTTACGCCCATTTCTGCCCCCGGATTGGCTACCGGTTTCGTTGTTAGAATATTACTAACGAAACAATGTCGATCTCGTTCTATCGCGCGATATATCGGATATAACTGACTCGTTGTTTCACTCGCACTTAAAGATTATGATAGAAGAGATTACGGAGAGTTTACAGTTAATGCGGTTTTTTCTACGTTTGAAAGTATTCGAAGGACATTGTATCGAAACTACCGTTATTCTAATTGGAAACCTGGATACATAGCAACACAGTTGATTTTAATGCGAAATTAATAATCCGTTACGTCCTTTTGGTATTGAATGAAGAAGGTATAATTTTTAAAACAGTTTTTTGCCATATAATGGCTATAGTATTTTTAATGGCGTCTATACTTTTTTATATTTTGAAAACATCGCCGCCGCTCGTTGTTTCTATAATTATTGGCTTATCAAGATTTTAGATAAAGGCTTAAACATACTTTATTAGGATAGTGTCCTTCCGTGGAAATTAAAATTGCATGAACTCGTACCGTTTATTGATGACATATATGGCAGCCCGTGGGACCACACATAGCTCGATTGAAAAAAATTTAGCTATTGACTAGATAACTTGATATCTAGGACCTATTTACGATTATTTGTGTACCTACCTAGATGTTAAAGTCAATGTATATTTTATAGATACTTTTAACACGTATAGGTACCTACTAATGGGTAATAAAAGTAAACGACTTTAATTAAAGACTGCATGGAGTTGCATGAATATAGATAGCTATAGCATTAAGCAGTAAAAATTTATGTCACACGTGCAAAATTATCCTACGTGTCTAATATTAAAGATAATGCCGGTAATTACATACAGGTTTCGCCTAAACATAACAAATAACGAATAATTTATTATTATTAATGAGTGATTATATATTATTAATAAGATATTGCGTAATTTGCGTAAGAATTACCCATTCTAGACACGTCGGCATTTTTGTAATTACTGAATTAACATAACAATATCTGGGTGACCGAGCTTCGCTCGGAAAACATATAAAAACTCGAAAATGCGCGTTTTCCCAGAGATAAGACCTAGCTAGATCGATTTTTCGCCCCCGAAAACCCCCATATAGCAAATTTAATCGAAATCGTTAGAGCCGTTTCCGAGATCCCCGAAATATATATATAAATAAATAAATAAATATATAAATAAACAAGAATTGCTCGTTTAAAGGTATTAGATAAGTTACCTATTCTATAAGAAATCCTAATCTCTTTAAAATATATATAATTTACATACTTTTAATGTGTTATGCACCCTTAGGTAGATACCTAACTAGTTGACCGCTTGTATTTAATTGCGAATTAGTGCCACTGCCAAGTAGGTATTTACTGTACAGTCAGTATCAGAAGCTGCTAAGCGGGCGAGGTGTTCAAAATTACCTTGACACACTTATATTCTCTTAACCATAAAATCAAGTAGGTACCTAAGTTTAAAAGAAATACTATATGAAATAGTAACTTATAATATTCATACTTTCGTGTAGTCATTACGTAAAAGAAAACATTCAACCGTTTGTATAGTTCGTTTAGAACTTGAAAGAATGTAAGCGATCTTGACATGTCTTTTAATTGAAAAACGCTTTTTAAAAATCAGTAACTATTACTTATGAAAGCAGAAGAATATATAAAAGATCGTATTAGATTCATAATTGTTACATATTTGCCGTAACTTATTTTTAAAATGTGTTTTTCAAATAAAAGACACATCAAGATTTGGTATTTCTAATGCTAAAAAAACGAAGTACCTATAGGACAATAGTAGGTAGATTTCAATTTTGACAACAAATTTTCAGGAGGCCTAGCCAAGATGACAATCGTTGATAGAAAACGCCAATCAAAACTTAAATAATGTATGGAAATAGTCACGTGACTTTTAGTTAGTATCTATCATCCCGATACGTTTTTTCTTGTCGTTTGGAATTTGTCGATGTACCCACTATTGACATCTTGGTTAGGCCCCTAGGGTTTATAATTCAGGAACCCGTTATGGTGCCGATCGTGCTCCGTAGCACAACCATACACACACGTATTACTGTAATTATTTGTCTAAATTTTAATTAGGCACAAAATATTATTACAGTGTGTAAGTACCTACCTAAATGATTAACACGGAATTATTGTAACATTCTTTACAATGTGTCTTTATATTCTCCAATCGACCAATTAAAAACTCGTAACATTAAAATCACCAACGAATCGGAATAATGACCATCCACACGTATACTACAGCATTCCTCTTAACAGAAAAACAAACTTATATTTACAGTTAGACGCCGCGCTTCTGTCATGGAAGAGTCCCATTTAGATGTGATCGTACACAGTCACCCACTGGTATATATAACTTTGTAATTCTGCTACAAGTCAACTCGGAATGTATGCAAATAACTAATGGGTAAGTAATTACTGACAATTATCTAGAGGAAAGTTGGGTCGATTAAAGTCAAACTAATTGGATGGGGTGTTATTTATTCTGTAACTATCAATTCAATTTAACGAGTTTATACTGAAGTTTATGTCATTTGCAAAGGGTTAAAACTTGAGCATACACAATTGCTAATTAGCGGAGCTACTGGATTGGTTAGGTTTTTTAATTAAATACCTAAAAAACTACTTGACATGTTAATTTCATTAATTTTATTTTTTCCATCTACATATAAAACATAAATAATATAGGTAAGGTAAACGTACTAGTGCTCGACATGCTAATGCCCAATGATGGCACCCAAGATGGCATTCAAGATGATATGTATTGGGACCACGTCGAGCACCAGTACGTTTACCTTACTTACCTATAGATATGTTGCTACTGTGATTAATAGTTAACAGTTACAATTCAGTGATAAAGGAAGACAGTACCTAACTAGTTAAGTTAGCAGTTAAAAGTAATAAATTAGAAAAAAATGTTTTAGTGGTCTTAGCAATTTCAGAAATAGAAGATTCCCATAAAGAAGTATTGCCAAAAATATTAGTGAATTAAAGTCTATTTTTTTATTCGGTAGACTAAAATGACATTTCATAGTATGAAATGACGTTTTATGTTCATACTATGAACTGTCATTTTAGTCTAAAAAAATATACTTTAGTGTGAAAAGATTCTTAGCACCTACTTAACTTTACATAACAAACGTTGTATTAGGTATTACCTACCTCTAGCGAATCGCATAAATGTAAGTCCAATAATATTTAATCTATTTACTCTTGGCGGTAAAAAGGCGTTATAATTTCATGTCATAATCCAATAAAACTGAATTAAACTATGTTGTCTTAACGCAGAAACTCATACGCCTTCCAACAAATGACGGTTACTTAAAAAATAAGATTAATTTTGAATTTTATGTATAGTGTTCTCATGGTTGATATTAGCATGAGCTTACTTTGCAACTAAAGATGTTTTATTTGAAATAAAGGGGAAATTACTTATTCCACGCGTATCGACTTATCGGCATGGAAATCGATTTGATATTGATAAATTATCAACAGGTGATTATTACATTTCGCACATTCTGTTCGGTAACCACGTAATTATGTTTCTTTGTTAGTTCATAGTGATAGTAATTAGCCAAAGCCTGTGCCTGTCAGAGAATAGATGGTCTTTGATGTAAATGACAATAACACCCCCTGGCACTGATTAAAATAACCGACTTGGTTTCACATTACATCTCAAAACTTTTTTGTAGTAAAAGCGTTGCGAGACTTGCACCTTTTTACATGTAATGTTTTTGATGGGATCTCATCTCTTTTTGTAGGCAGTCCTTCTTTTAGGGTACTCATACCCATACTATGTATACACATATCATAACTAAACATATCTTCATTCATACTCACATCGTGCATCGTAGTGCACCTTTACCTACTATTTGTAGGAACTGCAACAGTAACTTTGTAATATCATATATTTATATGGGATTACAAACTTACTTATGCTGTTCTTAGATCTTTAAAACGTGACTGATATTGCAATATTTTTAGGTTTACCCTTTATGTGGCCATTAAACCCTAACTCTGTACCAAATTTCAGCTCTCTGAGTTGATGGGAAGTACTAATTCTATTCTGATGATCATGAGTGAATGAATGAGTGTCATAAATGCGAAACTTTGCTTTCGCTTAACTTCGGAACTAAATGACCTACAGACTTGAAATTTTGGATTTTAAGTATGTGATTATAGCTTACTGGATGACGAAAATTTCTGCGTTTGGTCTTATCCAGAGGTTCTCAAATAGGGGCCTGAAAATGCGGCGAAATGGTTCCAGTAAAGGATGGTACGGCAGTGTTTGCTTCGCACTCGACTTGGCGGGGGCACTGCCGTGCCCCCAGATTGGTGTGTGGTCTAAGAACTGGCCTAGAGAAAGGCATTATGTTCATGTCATAAAATATCTTTGAAACAAAATGGCGTCAAGTATCTACTATCGAATGCATACCGCGCTTTTCGATACCTACATTATAGTTTTTTTTTCTAGAAGTCCTCAATAGACAAATCGTAATAATAGGATATCATAAATGTCACATTTTATAACTATGGCGAGCTGCATTCACAATATTTATTTAGTAAAAAAAAAACATTTATTCAGATGAAATAAACCCTAATATACATATTTTTTCTTCTGCCAAACTGCAGAACAGTTTGTGTGTATAGTAGTGTACACATATATGATATAAGTCAACCGAAATGCTCAAATATAGGTAAGTACCTACATTTTTTTTGTATACATGTAAACATAATACATCATTCAGAATACTGTTAATAAATTATTAATTTACTTCCATTATTTTATTTAGCATTGAATCGCATGGACGTAACGTATTGTATGTAACAAGAAAACATATGATGTTTTAAATGTTAAAACGGACCCTGTACTATCAAGTTACTAGCTGTCAAGGAAGACATTTGCTCACAAAGTAATTTAGTTATTTGTTTAATTGCAAAGTTAATTAGTTCTTCGATTAAATAGATAGAATGTCTAGTCCGTTTTATTTAGTACCTATTTACATCGATAAGGGTCAATTTATTCTTAATTTCTGCATAATTCTATATGACTGATATTTACGTCTTATCTAACGGACATTTATTTGATATTGTTTGTATAAAGGTGGATTATAGTTACCTACTCGTACTAGTCGTACTTACCGCCAAATTTGCCAATGCAGGAACTTATATAAAAAAAATTAAACACATAAACTTACCTACCTATGATAATTATAATTTTAAAAAGATGTTTGATAGGAATAGCCAAAATGTAAGTTTTGCGCTACCTATTTTAAAAAAATCTATAAAGAAGATAAAAATCGTAATAAGTTGCTATTCCATAAACACAATCAACAGTTAAGCAAAATTGATTTAGTTTTTAAATTTTTTCACCGTGGATTAAGAAAACGAGTATATTAAAATGTATTTAATACTACTAACTAACTAACTAAGCCAAAAGCCAAAAAAATCCGATCCCTAATAGTATACTGTTTTTTTTTAAATACTGTCCATATGAAGTGTTTCTTGCATAGAAAATTATGGTGTAGGTACTTACTATATAGTTAAAGAAAAAAAACAAACTATAATCGCGGTTTGATAATACATAGGTACAGTAATTACTTTAAGTAGGTGTCTTACAGCCATATCCGAACTTTAAGATACGCCGAATACTAGAGATTGAAACGATATGGATTGGATATGTCAGTGTCAAACAAGTGTCAAAAGTGACGCGTTTGTTTGAAGAAACGTCACTTTTGACACTTGTTTGACACTGACATATCCATTCTATATCCTTTCAATCTCTAGTATTTGACGTATCTTAAAGTTCGAATATGGCCGTATGTTATGATACATTGTTTTGCATGGAAAATAAATCTATACCTTTTTCTATTTATCACATTCTCGATCACCAACGCGTACACGTCCAATACCGACAGATTACCGTTTTTATTTGTTTAGAAACCGTATCACTGCATTGCTGGGTAATTAGTTTTTTTACTGCAATTGTTACACTAACGATCGGCTGAGATGCTTCGGTGAATGGTCAAGTAATATCTACAGGTATATGTAAATATGCACGTGCCATACATAGTTTTATCGTAGCTCGGAGCACCTGGCTGTTCTAAGTCTAAGTTCCTTCATATGATCGAAATTTTAAGAATGTGCTGGTGCCTATTTCACCAACTTGACAATTGTCACCTGACAGTGACAATTTTCTGTACCTACATCACTGAGTCGGTAAATAACGACAATGGGCGATAGTCAATGTTTACTTGTCGGAATAGTGACGTTTGGTAAATTGTCACACATTATCAGGTGACAATTGTCAGTGTGGTAGAATAGGGGCCCTGTGAAATTGCAATGTTCGTGAGGCTGAACCTCGTATCAGAAAGTTTTTTGTAGGCCAATTTATACCGAATAAACTCTTTTACGGATGTTTTTGGAATAGTCGATTCCGTTTTTATAGCCTTCACATACCATAAAATTAATGATAAAAATAGTCGTTATTTTAAATGTCGTGGTATAGATTTACCCATTGTAAAAAAGGAGTAAAAACGACGAAGTTACGACCGTAAATGCTTACGTACGTAGATAGAAGAATAAAAATTAACAGTACCTAACTAATTACCTATACAATTTCATGACCATAAAAATAATAAATTACCTAGACTTAATCAACTATATTAGGTACCTACTCTACAAGTATAAAATAAATAAGTATACGAGTATTTTGTCTTGATACAGAATCTACAAAGATACCTACACATTTTCTATTAGGTACCTACCTATAGACGCAAAATCGTTGTTATGTATTTCTTTAATACCTATTTACCTGTTTTTAGCAAACTTATTGTTCCTGGAGAAATAGTCAACACATGAACACATTTAATTTAAACCTAAAAAAATGACGGGTCTACAATACTCCTCATTACGGGTAGTACTGGCTCATTTGGTAGTTAAGTACTCAACTATTTATTTACAAAAACACACTCAATAAATAATTGCGTTACTTACTGTTATTTTAAATTATGTCAATAGGAATGATGACACATGTTGAATTTTATAACAAAATCTAGATTAAAATAGATAGCAAACGAGAAATTTATCACAATAATGTGGATATTCAAATAAAATATTGAAAAATTACAAAAATACAGGACCTAAAAGTTTCAAAATTTAAGTTTTTTTTAACTTCCAAAAACGATAAAAGTAAGGGTACCATTCGATTCCTTACATTTCATCCAAAAAAATATTGTATAGCAACTATATAGGTACATAAACGCAATATTTCACCGACGAAAACGCAATTTTCTTGTTTTGTCCATACTACAAGATGGGCTCCCAGAGACCTTGACGTCACGTTCCCTTGCCGTTTTGTACAGGGCGTTTCGCGAGTGAAGTGCGACTGTCGGCCTTTGACTACAATTTCTGACTTTTGTGTTACTTTAATGCAATGGGTCCCATATAGACATTTGATCCTAAAAACAAACCCAATCGATTGATACCATAAATGAAAATTAGTCATGTAGCCTATTCACTATATTGATCTTACTTGTGACTTATATTTGTAATCTGGTCTTGCACTGTTACATTCGTCATGTAAAATTCAACATCATTTTACGTACGGGTACGTCACATAAAATGATAAATGAAACCAAAAGCGAGTACCTACCTAGATAGATACGAGTACTTTAATGATAAGACATAAAAGATTTTAGAAGTAAATAAAACCTCAAAGAATTTGCTTCTTAATAAAAAAAAACCTAACTACGCGTAAACTGTGTAGGCTAAACATTCAAGCCATATTGAATATTATTATATAAAGTAATTCAATTTCTACAAATTCATGCTATCGTTATCCATCGCTGAATTAAAAAAAAAAACGGCCAAGTGCGAGTCGGACTCGCGCACGGAGAGTTCCGCACCATCAACAAAAAATAGAGCAAAACAAGCAAAAAAAACGGTCACCCATCCAAGTACTGACCCCGCCCGACGTTGCTTAATTTCGGTCAAAAATCACGTGTGTTGTATGGGAGCCCCACATAAATCTTTATTTTATTCTGTTTTTAGTATTTGTTGTTATAGCAGCAACAGAAATACATCATCTGTGAAAATTTCAACTGTCTAGCTATCACGGTTCGTGAGATACAGCCTGGTGACAGACGGACGGACGGACGGACAGCGGAGTCTTAGTAATAGGGTCCCGTTTTTACCCTTTGGGTACGGAACCCTAAAAACATGTAAGCTCAGTATGGATAAAGCTCCAGTAAAAAAACCCCCAAAAAATTATTTCTTATGTTCTTATAGTAAGAACTTCTTACTAAACTTTTTACCATATTACCATATAACGTGCAATTTAAAAGGAAGCTAGTTAAAAGAAACTCATGTAATGAAACATAAAAATAATTATTCATTGAAATGATCTTAATGATTTCATACATCGCTTAATTACATCTAAATTTATAATTAAACAATACAGAAGCACTTGGCGGCACGTGAAGTGGAGAACCAATGTAACGAATTGGAGAGGGCATTTTTACCAGTCGCATCGATTTTACAACATCAGTATTATTTAATATTGTTAATATAAACTGCAATTATTATAGAAAAACCGGCCAAGTGCGAGTCGGGCTCGCGTACGGAGGGTTCCGCACCATCAACAAAAAATAGAGCAAAACAAGCAAAAAAACGGTCACCCATCCAAGTACTGACCCCGCCCGACGTTGCTAAACTTCGGTCAAAAATCACGTATCTTGTATGGGAGCCCCACTTCAATCTTTATTTTATTCTATTTTTAGTATTTGTTGTTATAGCGGCAACAGAAATACATCATCTGTGAAAATTTCAACTGTCTAGCTATCACGGTTCGTGAGATACAGCCTGGTGACAGACGGACGGACGGACGGAGAGCGGAGTCTTAGTAATAGGGTCCCGTTTTTACCCTTTGGGTACGGAACCCTAAAAATCAGCCTTAAAAATGTTTATAGAATTTCTGTTAATTACCTACTTGAACTTTTACAGCTCTACCTTTTTCGTTAATAGATTAAATTTAGGTAATGTAACTATTAATTACCAAAATATACATATAACCAGGGGTCGGACAAAAAGTGCCGATGACGTAAAAATGACGTAATCTTGCACACAGGATGATGTTTGAGTTTGTATTTAAACTTCCGTGTGACATGTAGTAACAAAGTAGTATTAATGAAGTATATATAATATAAAATAATCGTAAATAAATCCATGGAATTAATAATACAGGTGGTAGGGTGATGTAGTGAATAAAATAAATTTCTTCGTTGGTATATCTTGATTACAGCAAGAGCAGTATACGTGTTTGTCACGTACCTCCAAAAACGGAAAATTGCCACAATATTCGAGTACAGATGACATTTTAGAGCGTTTTCTTATACATTAGTAAATATACATTTTAGCTAAATATAATCGTGAAGATACAATAGCCAAACAATAACGAAGTCAATTTATTGTTCATCTGATTGACAATGTGTCAGTCAAAAACGTACTTACTCATTTCAAGTGGCGATATCGTTTAATAAAGAGGTTGATAAATAATAAGTGATAATTGTTTATGAAAATCAAAAATACTATTTGAAATCATCCTATAAGTGGTTTGACGTCATCCGCACTTTTTGTCCGACCCCTGCATATAACAGTTATAAATTTATGACGGCCTGTAAATTTAACAGTTTTTGTCATAATTGTAATACTGAGCTTGTTAGTGTGAATATACCATTTCTTCTCCAATACGACGATAATGACGACATTTTATACTAGATACATATGTACTTAATTTGTACCACCTCGCGCTAATTGAATCATGCCACTACTATTTAATTCATAATTAATAGCTAAACATTTTTAAATAAAAAAAATATACACATATAGCAGAGTTGGGCAAAAATTAACATGAATAAGAATAAGAATAAAAACAGAAATTTTATTCTTATTCAAATCGATTTGAATTAAAATAATTCTTGCACTAGTTATTTTAAAATAAAATTAAGGTGAATAAATCATGTGACTTTTATTTTAAATGCGGAATAAAAAAACGGAATAATTATTCTAGAAGTGGGACTAATCTAAATAAGGTTTTATTCAATTAAAATGTTATTTAAAATTAAGTTAATTTCTGTAGGTCAGTCGGTTATACTTTGTAAGTTGATTTTCACCCTTCTATTTAAAAGTCGGATTGATTTGATATTTGTTACTTAAGTTTAGGTACAGTACCCATTAAAGAATTCCGCTATACACTGTCTATCTAGTTCTATCATCCGATCAGGGTGCTTAGCCAACATGCCAAACGTTAACGCTCCGTAGAGTTGCGTATAGTCTCTCTCTATCACTCTTACATATTAGTGCGATAGAGAGACGGAGGTAGCGTTGTCGTAGCGCAAACGATTGGCATGTTGGCTACGCACCCAAGGTGCCTAGCCAAGATGACAATTTTTGTTTATAATTTAATAACCAAATCATTAGGTACAATGTAGCTGTTCTGGGAGCCTAGCCAAAATGCCAATCGTTTACGCTACTACATTGAAACGGTATCTGTCTCTCTATCGTACTAATATGTAAGAGTTATAGAGACAGAAAGCGCTTCGTCGTCGGAGCGCAAACGATTGGCATATTGGCTAAGCCCCTGAACAGCTAAATTGTAGCCAAAGATTTGGTTATTAAATTAAAAACAAAAATTGGCATCTTGGCTAGGCATCTTGGGTGCGTAACCAATATGCCAATCGTTTGCGCTACGAAACGAAACGCTATCTCTGTCACTCTATCGCACTAATATGTAAGAGTGATAGAGACAGAAAGCGCTTCGTTGCTGGAGCGCAAGTGATTGGCATGTTGGCTAGGCCCCCAGAACAGTTAAATTTACCTAATAATTTGGTTATTAAATTAAAAACAAAAATTGGCATATTGGCTAGGCACCTTGAGTGCGTCGTGCGTCGTGGTCTGCGCTATGACAACGAAACGCTATCTCTGTCTCTCTATCGCACTAATATGTAAGAGTGATAGACACAGAAACCGCTTAGTTGTCGGAGCGCAAGCGATTGGCATCTTGGCTAGGCCCCTAGACCAGCTAAATTGAACCTAATGATTTGGTTATTAAATTAGAAATAATACGGTTACTGAAACTATGCGACAGTCAATTTGTAAGATTTTATTCCATAAAATAGGTATAAATTAGACAAGAGACTAAGTACTATAGACATCTACCTAACTATACGTAATTAGTACCTATACGGTACCCAGACTTCATTTTTATTCGTGGAATATTATTTCGAAAAAAAATCATGATTATATTTATTTGATTAAGAATAAGTTATTCTCATTCAATTTTTTCTCATACGAATTATTCCCGATCAAAATTATTTGAATATTTTTGACGGGAATAAAATCGAGATGATTTTATTCCTACGATTTCTTATTCAAATAATGATTTTATTCTTGAATGCCCAACACTGAGTCATATAGTATAGATATTTAGATCTAAATGTCGGTTTTCGTCACCTCCATAATTACCTACATCTTCTTACATCCCACACCGTACTTACTGCCATTAATAAGATAATATGTCGGTATATCTTTGTCTATTTGACATATACAATGTACTGCTGCCCTACCAATCTATCGAGAGCTCTAACGTTTTCGCCTCTGCCCATAAATCCCTAAACTGTCGGATTATTATGACGATTGAAATAACCAGAAATGCATTAAGCGGAAAAATTGATTACTTTCATTATCGACTGTATATTCACTGAATAGGGCTTAAACTTGAATGAGAATGTAAATTATTTGGTTAAATTTAGTTTTGTACGTGGGATACTGTATAGGAGGTCAGTTCTGGCTGGTGGGTTTGAATGAGCAAGACGAATCGTTCAGAGCGGCAGCTTTGATGCGTGAAGCGGCTATTATAAAGGACTTTTGTAATTAGTGATGGGTTTGGGGACCAATCGGTATTTTTTTTTTGGTTCCTTACATATATTGGAGTAAATATTTTATGAAATATTAGTACGTAATGAAGTTTAACGAAACGCGTTGAAATAATTCTCGTGTGCAAATAATTATAACCTGACTTTCAGAATCTTAGCTAGAATAGATATTAAATAGTTTGTAAGTAGTTAACACAATCTCAATTTTATTTGTAATTAGGTACCTACTAAGATCCCTATACATTTCTTTGTATTGATAAGCAAATACATTACGTAAAATTTAACGCAATATAGCCTTTACTATAATAATCAACATACCGAGAACAATATAAATACAACTTTATCATTTATCTATTCTGTTAAGTTAAAGAATACAACTGATTTTTTTATTAGTTAACTACTATCGTAATATCGGGGTAAACTCTACGCTGTATTCAGTTGTTATTCTAATGTTTAAATGTGACTAATGAGATTTATGAGAATACAATAAAATTGTAAGTTTACACCCAACATATAAAAGTAGATTTATTGACACCTCGCGTATATTCTATTGCCGCTATTTACTCGGGAAAATAACACGGCTGAAAATATATTTTTAACTAGCTGAAATAACTGTTTACGTGCATCTGTTTTATGAGCATATTAATGCATGAAAGATCGTTTAAAACAATGAACTAATCATCATAATGATACCGTAAAACGGGGTGAGTAGGTTTCGCTAGGAGAGGTGGGTTATGAATGGGGAGAGAAGGTTTGAGAGGGGGGTGAGAAGGGATTTTAAGGCTACTGCTACAAAAATAATGTATTCCAATTTAAAATGGAGCTATAGTAATACAAATAGGTAATAAAAAAAATCTATCCAACAATCTTCTAAAATCACCTTTGTATGAAAACCCCTCTCACCCCAAATACGAGGCACTACGGGGTGAGGTGGGTTTTCCTCTTTATCGTCAAAGTTATGAAATGGAACTACCCGAAATAAAATAAAAACTAAAATACAAACGTCCGGAACACTTATTATATACACCATTCAGTTTTCATATGTAAAAATAAAATGTTATCGAGGTTTGAATTTCAGTTTTGACCCTACTCACCCCATTTTACGGTACGAGCAGATTTTATTGTAACTTCAACATTCTCGTATTCTCGTCATTACTACTATGTACAGTCGGTGCTGTATCATAATTATCCACTTTTCTATACCGCTTTAGTATCGCGATGTGAGTTACCTACTAAGTTGGGTCAATTATTGTATCTATAATAAAGTAAATTTATTTTTACTAGCACAATAAACAAAAGTAGTAAATTAAATGAGTTCATATTATTTTATTATTACAAATTTATAAAAGGTTGATTATGGTTACTATTATAAAAGTCATTCAGTTTTACGGATCAAAAGAGCGTCTGTGTACAATGTTCAATTAATGAAAGGTGCTATATTAACTGTATTATTAACATTAGATTCAGACTCAGTTGTTTAAATGAAAAGGTTAATGGCCTTCATAAATGTTATTTATAGAAAAAGTATGTAGTATGCACGTGGATCTATTATTGGTTATTTTATAGACTAATTAAATTTTTAATTTAAAATATTAACAGTATCATTAAAAATAAAGGCATTTGCATATATGACTGCAGACTGAAGTGGTTTATATTGTTATCATTTTATTTATTTAGACATAAACAGTTATAAATATACAAAAACGACCTAATAAGTAAATTCCTTTTTTCTCCTTGCACCATTTTTATATGTCTCTGTTTGGCCCGATGGTTGACTGGTAGAGAATGCCATTAGGCAATAAGTCCGCCATTTGTACATTATTTTTGTGTTTTGTGCAATTAAGTTTAAATAAATAAATAAATTAAAACGATGTAATCATAGGTACTTAATATGTATTTATAATAAAATAGTATGAAAGATCTATCTTAATATGTAATACATTTTAATCTAAAGTACCTACCTGCTACTAATTTAGTATTACCTTTTTAAATGAAAAAATACGATTAAAAAAAAATAATAAAAAATAAAAACTGCTGTCCGATAAGTGCCAAACATAATTATATTTTTAATTATGACTTTTAATTGGGGATTTTTTTGTTTGTTTCGGGTCTACATAGAAGGCAGCAGTTCTAGCAATGGCTACAGTTTTTTATACAGTTATTTTAGTAGTAAGTTCGAGTAAACCTAATACTTATCACATCGGTTATGTGTTTTGGAGCATGTTCGATTGCTCGAAAATTTTACACAACAATAAAAAATAATTTTTAAAATTTGATACACGTAGTTATAATATATGCACATTTAACACTTTAATATCCAGTGTTCAATGTGCATATATAATAACTACGTGTATCAAATTTTAAAAATTAATTTTTATTAGGTATTGTGTAAAATTTTCGATAATACAACATGAGTTAACGAATACTTATGTACACCTTTCGAAGACAATTATTATTTAATACTGAATATCATTTAGCGAGCAGGCGAGGCACGCGTGCAAAAGACACATAAAGAAGAATTCTGTAAAAAAGAACCGTCGCCATATCTCGAAAATCAAACATTCGGCGCAAGCTGACAATGTGCCCAAATTACAGTATAATTTGAAACAGGGTTCCGTGAACGGAATAAACCTTTGATCGGCGCACATTTTGAACAGTCCATATATTCACGTGGGGTATCATGTGCCGTGGAAAAATCTTTTATTTTATCCTTTATCCCTTAGCACCTTGCAAGCGGTCATATGCTAGAATGTCTGCTTACTAAAAGTCGGGCTTTGTTATCTCAGAAAAAAACCCTATTTCACATTATGAAGTGTATTTATTTTATGAATATTTCCTTAAAAGCCCGTGCACGACAGAGAATTGGTTAATTTGTGAAATTAAAAAGTAAATTAATCCCTACCAATATTTAAATCCGAAAGTAACTGTATCCGTCTGTCTGTTACCTCTTCACGCTTAAACCATTCAATCGGTGAAATTTGGTATGGAGTTAGTTTGAGGCCCATAAAAGGACAGATTGCAGTTTTTATCAATCAATCAGCATAACTCCACGCAGATGAAGTTGCGGGCAGAAGCTAGTATGGTTATCACTATCACTACATAGTATAAAACAAAGTCGCTTCCCGCTGTCAGACTGTCTGTCTGTATGTATGTTTAGATCTTTAAAATTACGCAACGGATTTTGATGCGGTTTTTTTAATAGATAGTGATTCAAGAGGAAGGTTTATATATAATTTGTTAACCCATGCAAAGTCGGGGCGGGTCGCTAGTATGTATATAAGTATGTGTACTTACCTAAATAACCTAAAGAACACTACCCATATAACACAAGTCGTACTTGCTCTTTTCCCTCAGCTATTTTTTACATGGAAGAGGCGGTATTTAGCCAGTGTGATTTTGAAATGATTATGAAATTAACCGTTATCATTTATCATTTATCGGAAACGAAAATGATCGGTAATTTTTGCGTTTGCGATGATAAATTGTTTCATATTAGCGGTATTGTGGCCAATAATTATGGTTAAGTGGTTTAGTACAGCTGCTAAAGGTATCAAGTGGGGTTATCAAGTAAGCTATTTAAGATTAAAGTCGTGTCATAATTCGGCCGTTGTCGTTGGCAAAGCAACGCTGGCCTGGCTACTTATAATATATCTGTCCTCTTCTCAAAAATAATCGCCTGAAAAAGTAAAAAAAGAAACGAAGTGAGCTTATGAGTTTATTTGCAGCTACTGCAAGATAATGAGGAATTGAAGGTATATAACTAAGCATTTTGAAGTGCAGTGTGAATTCAATATCAAAATGGAAATTATACGACATATACCTACTTGGTCAAGCAGATCTTGTCAGTAGAAAAAGGCGGCAAATTTCAAAAATGTAGGCGCGAAGGGATATTGTCCCATAGAAAATTTGAATTTAGCGCCTTTTTTTACTGACAAGATTTGCTTGACCAGCTATATCTATTTTGATTGCTTGCAAAAAACCTTGGAAAGTTAAACTCCCGACGAAATGTATCTTTACTATCTTACGTTGAAAGTGACGTTGAGCCCGTTTCATAGATAAGCAATGAGCCACTTTTAGAGCATGAAAAATGAAATCCCACTATTTCTGTAAGCGTTCTCTTCTAACGTTTTATGGAGGTTCACATACAGGCCTGTCAAATCTAAAATGGCTTCGATAATTGTTCGTCCCTATGGAGTTTTCCAAATTATGAAAAAGGAAGTAATCCGGTTTTGCTTAACCCCTAAACCGCCGGAGTCTGATATATAACACATTACCGTAAAACGGGGTGAGTAGGTTTCGCGGGGAGAGGTGGGTTATGAATGGGGAGAGAAGGTTTGAGAGTGGAGTGAGAAGGGACAAAATGAATACGAACAAATTGCATAATATCAGTAATAATAATAATTCCGTTGCATAGTAATGTATTTGCATAACAGGCAATCAGTATAATGATCACTTTGCATACTATTTAATGCTCATAACGTTCTCGTTCCATTTTAGGATTTATTTTATTATAGGAAATTTAAGGTTACTCTTTATTTATTCTTAAAAAAGTATCATCAGCCTCCATTTTATTACCATCTCTCATGATCCAGAGGGTAATAAAATGTGTATTATTATAAAATAAGTCGGTTCTGGCGCTTCGCCGGCCGCTGCCGCCGCACGCTCGCTTCGCTCGCTCGGCTCGCGCGCTGTAGGGTCGCAGTTCTACCTAACACTCCTCCTCGCTTCGCTCGTCGTCGTACTAGATATGAGCGCCGCGCCGGCGCGCCGCCGCCGCCGACAAAATTTTCGCGCCGCCGCCGCCGACGCTGCTCTACCGGCGTGGCATCGGCGTGACCTTGGTAGTTACTACTACTTTCAGAATCAGATAATATATTTTCAATCGAGTTTAGATCATTAACGGCGCCACTTCGAATAGTTTATAGGTATTCGGAAGGTATTTTAGGCCCATATAATTCAAAAATGCCGCGAGTGTTATGGGCACTTTTGCACCGGAAGCATCTAGGAGCGGCAGCAATGTTTAGTTAGTAGTTAGTTTGTAAGTATGACCGTATGTATGTCTTTTTAATTGTATTTTAACCTGTCTTTTACTGCAATAAATGCATTAATAAACTATTCAAAAATATCGAAAGCAAATGCAAACTTATCTGTTTAGAGAGTGTTTAGTAACCGCGCTACTAGTCTTGGGGAAACGAAATTATTAATATCAATTTTAACATCAATACGCTTGTAATAAACATACTGATTGTGATTTCCTTCCATTTTTATTGTGGAACGTTCCACATTACAATTTATATATTGTATATACACTAGACATATGTCAATCACAATGAAAAAATTAACTGTGTCAACTCTGGCTAACGTGAGACTCTAACCCACATCTTTGGATTACCGATCCAATGCATAACTAATTTTGCCAGCTAACCATCCGTCATTTACCGCGAAGTTAACCATTGCAAGCACGGTTAAACGTCTTTAAAAGGTATAAAATGGGGTTAATTTTGAGATATTAAGCGTTTCCACGTCTAAATGTCCGGCCGTTGTTGGCTTCGCACGGAAGGGCGTCGGAATCAGGTCTCGTTTAAACTTGGCCACTGTTCAAATTTCAAGCTTTGCTCTCTCGCAGCTCAATCTTTGGCCTTGCATCGCTCGCATGGAATTATACCGCTATCTGAACCTGCAAGTTTTTTGGCCCTGTTTGGAGCTCAACTTTCGGCCTGTTTTAAAACGCTTGAGTATTGGTCCTTATCCGATCTTAGCTCCATTGCAGCTCGGCCTTTGATGTCGCACGAATGCGCCCGCAGGAAAGCTCCAGATCTTTAACACTATGGCTTCAGTCTTTATCGGCCTGCGCCCTCGCTCTGCTCTCTTGCAGCTCGGCCTCGCACAGAAGCGCGCCGCAATCGGCGCTCCAGGCGTTCGGCCGTCAGCCAAGCTTACACTTGGCGTTCGATTCTTAGCCGTATGCTTACCTGCAGCTCATCCTCTGGCCCCGCATTGGGTGGCGTCGAAATCATGTCTTCGGTGTTACATGGAGCTCGGCCTTGGGCCTCACTTTTTGACATAAATCGGTTTTGTTGGGTCGATATTGGTTAATGATGGAGCTCAATTTTCTTTGGACTGTTGACAAGACGTTTCCCTGATACAGTCAATCCGCAATTTTTAACTTAGCACAAAAGATAAGGGCCTCGCTAAGATCTTCCGGCCAGAGCCTCGCCAAGATTAAGACCGCCTCTGATGCCGCGCGATACCGCTTGTCCATAGTTTATACGATATAATTTTTTTTTTCGTACCATTATTCAATAAATTTTTCTTGAGAATAAAAAATGCATTTGTTTCATAACTTTCTTACAGCAAAAACATGGCTTTTTGGTAAAATTTTGGTTTGAATTCTTTTTTCATGAATCGAAGGTGTTTCAAGGCCACGCCGCCGATTCGCCGCCGCCGCCGACCAATTTTGACCGGCGCGCCGCCGCCGGCTAAATGCCTATCGGCGCTCATATCTACGTCGTACCTAACGGCGACCTGCCTTAAGGTAGAATATGTAAGTTCTTTTATAATTTATGTCATATTATATTATGTTACCCGATCATTCGTTAAAATATAATTCTGCATTTTAATCATAATACTAACTGTATCTTATAACACGTAAAATTATTCCTAATGATCGTTATACACAGCGTTTTTATGATTATAGAACATTCTGTAATTTAATTATTATAACGAATAATATTATGGATTTTGTTTCTATACATTATGTTTATTATGAGTTTTAAAAGTAGTTAAATGTAATTATGCAAAATGTTTGTATTAAAATTGAACGGCACCCTAATACGCATAATAAAAAAAAATCGATCCAACAATCTTCCAAAATCACCTTTATATGAAAACCCCTCTCACCCCAAATACGAGGCACTACGGTGGGGTGGGTTTTCCTCTTTATCGTCAGAGTAGCTCATTTTGCCACAGTCTGATAAATAAGACAAAGATCTGATTTGGTTTTTACAGCACATTTATAACTCCCGTAACTATACCAACCTTACTCTGCGTGGTACAATTACCTACAGTCGTTGATGGCGACACGAGCACGCTCGATCAAAAATTGCTGGCGGTTAAAAGGTTAAAGGAAACTGGCATAGCAGCAGCAATGTTGCAAAATATGTTTTCATTCCAACCTTAAGCAAAATTGAAGGCAACTCGTCATATTTACGTCACATTACAGCTTATTATAATAAATTAAACACTTACCTGCATTATTACCGACGTTCTACATAAGGAAAGCTTAATCTAAACAAAACAGATAAACATCTTTTTCAACTAGCTATATGTGACGTTATCTATGAAAAGGGACCTTATTGTCGATGGCGGTTACGCCATTATTAACGATGCTCCGATGTAAATAAAATGCCACGCGACGCTGTGCGGCGTAAGCGCCATCGACAATAAGGTCCCTTTTCATAGATAATGACCCATATTGGTGACGGGTGATGCTTTGAATGTATCGTAGGTGCAATAATTTAATTAAAGGTGACGACGAAGAGTAATTTATCTTAAAATACTGTAAGGATTGCGATGCACTTGGATATTATTAAGCCTAATTAGAGCCTAATTCTTCAGTGCACTTATTTTCCAATAGTCTCTGACCATCTTAAGCTCATTCTGCACCGACTATGCAGTTTCTGTCAGTTAGGCTCTCAGGGAAAAATATTAAGTACCCTATCCTATATCAAATTCAATATTTTATACGCAGATACAAAGACTTCAATTATTTTTCTCATGAAGTAGGAAGATAATCATGAGGCATTCCTATTCTAAAAATCAGAATACGCCTACTTATATCATAAAACTTTTTCCGCAAATTCTGTTCAGACTGTTATATATATAGGGAGATGGTACTTTCAATATCAGTCGAGACGATTCCTAGTCAACATATAGTTAGTTTGTCCAGATCCTAGCGACGCTGTTTATTTTATAATAATTATTATAATATATGTATGCTCTACTTTGTAAGGATATATTCTGTTTAGTGTACGCATGCGTTCATAGTGTGTCCCTTACTTTAGTATTAAAGCAAAGGTGCAAGTAAACTCGCGTGGTCTTGCGCCGTCTTATGAGCGCGGAGATGATATCGACCGCGGTTATAAAATGTACCTACGTTTTTGGCCGGTTTATGCCAAATGTGTAAGTACATTAACACGTGCTAGATTGTGCTAATATTACTGAGGTCATCTCCCGTATAAACTCCACCTCAGATAACATTTCACTCTAGAAGATGACAATCTTGTCAAGGATTCTAAATTTTTTATGTGAAGTTGTAATATTATTTTTTTACCCATAGATAAGTTAATCAAATGCAAAGCACTGGTGGCCTAGCGGTAAGAGCATGCGACTTTCAATCCGGAGGTCATGGGTTCAAACCCCGGCTCGTACCAATGAGTTTTTCGGAACTTATGTACGAAATATCATTTGATATTTACCAGTTGCTTTTCGGTAAAGGAAAACATCGTGAGGAAACCGGATTAATCTCAATAAGGCCTAGTTTCCCCTCTGGGTTCGAAGGTCAGATGGCAGTCGCTTTCGTAAAAACTAGAGCCTACGTCAGTTCTTGGGATTAGTTGTCAAGCGGACCCCAGGCTCCCATGAGCCGTGGCAAAATGTCGGGATAACGCGAGGAAGAAGAAGAAGATAAGTTAATAAAATAAAAATATAAGCGGACATAAAATGGGTATACTTTTTATTTTATATATGTAGCATAACTCATTTTTATGGATTTTTGGAATAATTATTTCTAAAAATATTCCCTCAATGCAAAATTGGTACCTATTACAAACCAGATATTCGTTTTAAGAGGCCTAATATAACAACACCACACACTAAGGTTGAAGTAAAAAAAAATGAATAGGTACCAGTCTCGTCTTCTGTTTGACAATATTCCTTTATTCTCTTATGTTAATAATTTATTTTATATGTTTAATACTTTTATAGATAGGCCTTATAGCATAAACCGTCCATCAGCGCGTGCGCACCGGAAATCAGTCCGGTTTTGAACTCTTATTTTCATTGTAATGTCAGGAAAACAAGACGTAAGTGTAAATGCGAATTATGTAGTGAGTACCTACAGGCCTTAATTAGCAATATTTTAGGTAAACGCGCTTTAAAATACCTATGTCTTTGCCCTGTCTTTGTCAATTCGAATATACACTTCGATATCTTAATGATATCTAAGTGATGTCATTTAGTTATCCGTACCTATTTACCGTATCTTACATAGGTATATGTATTGGCACGAACGAGACTCACGAGACTCACTCAAATTACATCATTTAGATATCATTTTGATGTCAAAACGCAAATTTGAATAGGCCTCCTAGGCACAGAAATTGACATTAACTAAACTATTTTTTTATTTCGGTTTTTTATTTTTTTATTCGGTAGACTAAAATGACATTTCATAGTATGAAATGACAGATGATGTTCATACTATGAAATGTCATTTCAGTCTATCGAATAAAAAAATAGACTTTAGATATAATTTAAAAAAAATGTGTTAATATTTTATGTTAGCTTCAGCCCACGACTTTGTCTGCGTTCTATATTTAACTTCCATAATAAAATCCTTCCTTAGGATCCTAACTTCCTACGTAAATATGTAGCTATACAAATACTTCAGCGATTAAAGCGTTACAGAAAGACAGTTACTTTCGCATTTATAATATTATTGGTATGTATAACTTGCATATCTTCACCAATTAGTCCCAAAAAAAATCTCATAGATTTCCTTGTAGGTAAACGCTTTTGTGCAGACCTTACATCTCATGTTCAAGACGTATCATTTCGCAGAGCCCTAATCCGCCGTGTGCCGACTTAATTACGATGTCGGTTAACAGGCAGTTCACCTGTTTATGACACTTTAACACTTACATCAAATCGTAACGGCCATTCTGTAAGCCTTTACGAAGTAAATAAACTTGAATACGCACTATTAAAAAGGATATTCAGCAACATAAGGTATGATATCAATATTATGATGATACCAATATCTTCCTGCTCGCACTTGCAGTGATGATATAGAGTCTGAGCGGGCAGAGAAGAGTCGTGGAATGTATGTATTGGGCCCCATACATTCCACAACTCGAGCAACGCATTTATGTTGAGACTAACTTAATTTTACAATTCTGAATACTCCTTCTAGTTGATTGAAAATCGACTATGAATTTTTAATGAACAGAGTTGATCATATATATTAAGATTATGTAACCTATAACGAAAGTAACCGTCAGTCTATCTGTCTGTTTTTCACGCATCAAAAGCACGCAGCAAAGCATTAAGCAACTATTTCAAATTCATGCATTTAAGAAAAAAGACACAAGAAATTTAAACAAATTACAAAAAAAATAATAAGAAACTAAAGAAATAAAGTATTTGCGGTAATTAATTATGGGTTATGTTACAAATAATAATGAAATTATAATACAACACACAAAACTAAAAAAAAACAACTGTCTACAAGAATAAAAATCAAAACGAAATGTATGTAGATTTACAAAATACCTTACCAATGTTTTCGTCCAGGTTATATAAAGCTATTTTGAATGAAGTTGAATACTTAGAATTTATTTTATATTTAAACTATTTTAAACATAAACTGTTTAAAGTTTAAGGCTGCAGACAGTCTTCATCTCTAAATGACCCTTATTATGACTAAATTGCTTCCCAGTACAAGCGAACAGGTAATCTATGTTAAAAGTAGACTAAATAATACGTTAAATTAGGACTCAAAAACGGATTCCATGAGAATTAGGTATTCTTAACGTATTAATTCCAGAACACGTGCCCAGGTTACATATATTCTTGGTTCCCCGTCGTGTCCATTACAAAAGTGACAAGCAGGTGTATTATATTTAGAGTTTCGGTGGCTCGTAAACTGATACGTAAAAGGAATTAAGGTAAGCTATATTTTCCTTTCATGTAGAAACATTTACTTGTCCTAAGGAATTTTTGGATTGCTGTAGCAGTTAGCAGAGGTTAAAGGTTTGGTTTTGAAACTGGATGTCGTGAGTTCAAATTGTGACTATAGTCTTATCCATTCTTATCTCACTAAGAAAGCTATAAGTAGATATTGGCTACTGTATTCTTGACTTGTATGGCTTGATATCTGGCCTTACCTACTATAATTTCAATCGAAAATATATCTTAGACTTTTGCCCTTTATTCCATAATAATAAGGTGTAAGTATAATTTATACGACATATTGACGTGAACCATACAGTGTTTAAAGATTCTACCATCTGCATTATCGTGTCAGTCGAAACGAAATTGGAATGCGTAAAATGTGCCTGGAGGCAGTCGAAGGTTGATACATGTAAATGAAGCTAATGCGTTCTAAATAAATTTGTAAATCCCTAAACACAGTTCAAGTACCTATTTCATAGGGAATTATAGTCTCAAACCTAAAAGACATATGAAGTTGAAGGGTGTTTTAAGGGTTCTCTACCCGAAGATCTATAAGGTATCTTTTAGACATCACCAAGATACGATAATGATATTTTTAGGATCTAACCTGTCAAATTTGACAATTTCGCGATTCTGGAGATACTCTTGAACGATTTCCACAAGATATGACTTAGAGATTCAATTCACATCTAATAGATATCTAACTCTATCTAACGTAAAAGTGACATTGGTTGCCCGAATTGAGCTGCAAAAGAGAACTAGTTGAAATCTAAACTATAACGTATCTAGAATGGATCTAGTACGTGTCGTCTCTTGAAGTTCGAATGCGGCAGTAAGCCTCCGCTGTCCATCTTGTCATATATCCGAATGTGAACGGGCAATCGATGGAGTAGCGGTGAGGTACCTTAAAAATTGTTACAGGAATGTAAAAATGTAGAGTGTTTAGGTATTTCTATTTTCGCTCGATACAGGTCGATACCTGTTATAAATTTTAATTTCGGTTAGATCCCCAATGTGTAAAAATTAAATGTGTTCTGTAAAGCATGATTCGTTTCACCGTTGACAGGCATAGTAAATGAATTTCCTTGTTGTTTTTGATCCGAAGGTGTATGTTTTTTTTTTTACATAAAAGTTCACGCAGCGTTCAGTTACCATAAGTAGCGTTATTGTTATACGCATACGTAACTAATTAGCATGGTAATATGGTTTTATGGCAGTTTTAACTGTTTGCTGATTATTCAGAGAGTTGAAGCGATGCTTATGATTGAAGCGCAATGATGTAAAACGGAAAACAAATTGATTGAACTAATATGAAATGTAGGAAATGGTGTTTTTACTTGCAATATTCGTATGTAACTAGGTATGTAAGTTGTCTGTCAAAATATGCAAACCATTTTTCTACCACTTATTGTATCCGACTGAGCTGAAATTTTGTGTTACAGACCAACCGGTGACCATGAGATATGACGGTGACATCAAGTTAATCCGATGATGAAGCTCTGATATAGAAACGAACATCATATAGGTAATTTTTGACAACAAATCTTATCTTGATCTTATTTAACTCGCAGTATAACTTATTTAACATTGAAAATAAATTAACCCTAACGAAATTGCCTGGCTATAATAGGTATGAATGGATTGCATACACTTTTGCAGCTGGGGTAGGTGTACATATGTTGGCCATGCGCCAAAGCCAAGTTATGATATAGCTACAACAAGAGCAAAACTAGCCTAGAATACCCTGGAATTTTAGAAAAGAGATATGAGAATCGAAATAAATATTTTATTTATTTAAATACTCCTGTAGTTAACAGTTGTTCTGAGTCTCTATTATTATAGCCAATTTACCCTTTAATTTATCGACCGCTAATGTTCAATGCGCGTGGCCTCATGAAGTGCGGCAAACGAAAAATGAATTTACCCTATAGGTATAGGTATTAGTACTGCCCTACCCTATACAGTCTTACACAACCTGGTTGTCTTCCAAGACCAAATATATTCAATGCATGAAATAACTTATTTATAGTAGGTGTTAATTTCATTTCTGATGACATTTTTGTGAAGCATAATATGCTGCATACGTTTTACTTAATTCACATTAAGTTAATTGATGAGTTATCTTATGATCAGTTTAAATACGTTTTTAAAGTATCATTTGTGCGGCAAAAAGCTTTTGTTTTATTTTATCACACTTAATACGCGTGTATGAGAAGCACGTCCGCAAGATAAACGATCTGCAGGACTACTTAGGGTTCCACAGTGAAATTAAAGATGACTCTGTGAACTGTAAACCTCAAGAGTGTATCTTTACATAGCCTAAAACTAAATAAATGTACCTATGGCTCTGTCATTGTGAAACATTTTCAAAATATATAATACACAATTATCGTCATTGAACACATCAAATGTTGAGGAAAGCAACCTGGAGAGGAGAGCAGCCGGACAGGTATAAAGCTGAAACGGAAACGCTTCGATTGCGTTTCGCTCTCGCTCGGTCAATAAACTATTAAGCGGGTCGTGATCCTGTTTGCCATCAACAAAAAAAGGCTTTAAATATAGTAAACGGAAATATGCATTCTTTCCGCAAAAAAAAAACAATAATACTGAAGAATCCCATATCACTTTTAGTAGTGATGGAACCCATAGCCTCAAAACAGAAGATGGACTTGCCCTCGCCTCACTCGACTGACATCAGTAGGTGAGGTTAAGTTATCGGCCGCATCAATAGGAAACCGCAAGCCAATAAATAATGTACCTACAATGAAGTACTTAAAGGTTTTGTCGCAAGCCAGCGGTGTGGTTAAAATAGGTAATAAAGGATTAATGATGACAGTTTTAACTGGATAACACTATATTATTGAGTGTATAAAAAAGCGTTGGTAGCCTTTAGTACCGTAAAATGGGGTGAGTAGGGTCAAATCTGAAATTCAAACCTCGATAACATTTTATTTTTACATATGAAAACTGAATGGTGTATATAATAAGTGTTCCGGACGTTTATATTTTAGTTTTTATTTTATTTTGGGTAATTCCATTTCATAACTTTGATGATAAAGAGGAAAACCCACCTCACCCCGTACTAGGGGCCCGTAGTGCCTCGTATTTGGGGTGAGAGGGGTTTTCATACAAGGGTGATTTTGGAAGATTGTTGGATCGATTTTTTTTTATTATGCGTATTACTATAGCTCCATTTTAAATTGGAATACCCAATAGTAATTAAAATAGTAGCCTTAAAATCCCTTCTCACCCCCCTCTCAAACCTCTCCCCGCGAAACCTACTGACCCCGTTTTACGGTAGTATTATCCTAAGATCACATATCTGACACATAACAGGACCCTACCTAATATGCATGATCCATTGAAATTATACCGGGTGTGTCCTGTACTTGATACAAGCCAAGAATTTAACTGTAGGCCAAATTTAACTATGGGTCTCAAACTGACCAACATTTGTTCAGCAACTTTAAATATTTTGGCAAAATATCCCGCCAATTGTTTTAAAAACACATCGAAGGTCTTAGCATTTGGCATGCATGTAGCTTATCGAAGTATAACAGGTTATGTACATATATCCCATCCAAAGAGTTTTATATTATTACCCACATTTAACTATGCGATGTAATGGTATCAAAAACGGATAAAAACAGATGTCGTAGGACATACCAATACCGCAATGTCGGCTAAAGGAAGGAAGGAAAGAAGGAATATGCGCGCGAGCAGTTAGTATTGAAGTGTCAAATTGACAGCGACGCTGGCGCGGGCGCATCTGCGCATCGCGTTCGGAATGTAAAATTCTTAACGTTCTTTTAAATGAAAGATGCTCTTTGAAAATATCTCATTACTTAAAAGTTGTACAAATAAATCCAGAGCATTTTCGATTTGTTTGATAATAAGTTTCTGACAAAAAAATACAATAAAAATCCTCTGTAATGAAATCATCTTGTAATATCCTAGTTCGTTTTTTGGAAAATTAGGAACTAGAGTTATTTTAGTTTAGAATTGTATTTTGGAAGATCTGATCACTCCAAGAAAACGATATTTTATTGTGCCAATATTTACAGAATAAGTAATGCCAGGCATAAGAAATTAACCCTTTCCATATAAATAATAATGTGACTAAGAATTTGATTTTCTCAATCGACTACCCCTTAAGGTCAATGTACCGAATCCGCCCGGTAGTAATACTAAACGGTAATTTATATAGATAAATGACTATTTTGCCAGTATTGAACAGAATTGCGCAATACCTACATTAAAAGTTAAGAGTATTTCTCTACAAGTAGGTAATATAAGTTATTTTGGGACTAGATTGTAATAGTAAATTGCTGTCTAGTTTCTTATGAAAAAATGCTGAAAATCAAGAGCTGTAGGATAAAAAAGAGTGTTCAGTGTATACTCGTAGGTACGTTTTTCAGGGCCAGCAACGTCCATGGGCTACAGCAACCACATACCATACGGGCTTCCGAAAAAATAATAACAGGTAGGTAGTTAGGTACTTATGTTAAAAGAGCAAGCTGGTGGGAATAAACTCCTATTGACGCCATGCTACTCCAGATCGTCCGTTAAATAAATAAAACTGTCCTGCGTTAATCATTATTGAAGTATAATTATCTTAAAATATTATAAACAATATTATAAGCCGGCCTGCCAACGTAATTATATTAATCGCTTATATCCGAAGCAGATGGAGTCGTTATAACACTATTTAATCATTCAACTCAGAATAGACAGCTTCGCTACATTGTCGCAGATCTTAGGTTTTATCACAATGTCAATTACTCGTACCTAAGTAATTGAATTTTCTCAAACATGCAATAAAATAGTGTCGTCGTTTCTTATGGTTTCGAAGTATCCCGTTTCGGGCGCAGCAATATGAGCGGGCTGGATTTTGAAACAAAATTTACAGTAGGTACATCATTTGGTGCTATTTTACCGCACTAGTGCGATAATTCCCGCGGGAATTAGGTAGGTATGTATTGTGAAAATAAAAGCCAAAACTCCCTAAAAAGTTTAAATAAAGAAAAAATTACATTAACCACCGCCGTATTTCACATTGATCAGTGGTGTTATTATGTATGTCTATGTATTATAATTATTGTAAACTTAAGAAGTGTCCCTTTTCTATGTATATAGTTGTATGTGGTATACGTAGCTGATAAATGCTTAAATACGAGGCTTGTGTGTATTTTTAATACCTATTTAGATCAGGGGCCCGTTTCTCAAAAGCTTATAACTTGTAATACAAGCGGATGTCACCTTTTGACAGCTTTTGTTAGAAAGTGACTTCCACTTGTATTACAAGTTATAAGCTTTTGAGAAACGGGCCCCGTAGGTGCACTTTTTAGTTTTTAGAGGTATGAGCGTATTTATTTTTCTAAGCGCCACTTGCACCATTCCACTAACCCAGGGTTAACCGGATGAACCTTTAACCCAGTGTCATATTGTACTGGTAACCATGGTAACTCCAGTTTAACCGGTTAACCCCGGGTTAGTGAATGGTGCAAGTGGCCCTAAGTAGGTTAAACATGGCCTCCCACAAAAGGAAATACTTATAGTAATATCAGTTATGAACTTTACCATAGTTTTCTTACAAAAAAGATGCAAAATGCGGTCGTGGTTTAATTGTACCTACACTGCGCTGAAGGTACAAGCGGCTACATTAATAATATGTATTAAAGGTGGGTACAGTACAGTCAGCATCTAATATGCAACAATCATCAAGACAAAAATACATCGTAACGTAACATTCGTAGCACGCCTTTGTTACCATTGAATATTAGACGCCTGTTTATTTCTTTATTCTTTATTCTGAACAATAATTATTGTGTCGAACATTGAATTGCTTAATTATTAAAATTATGTACATTTGTTATTAAAAATTAAAATAAATACTGAAGATAAGTATATAACAATATCACAAATTACAATTATATAGCAAAAGTACAATCATTATTAACATTAAATAAAAATAACAATTATTATTAGGCGTTTTATTGTAGGTAATTAAAATTACAAATAAACAAAGATATTTGATAAGCTAAAAAACTTAGAAAGAAATCAAAATCTTTTTAGAGAAATAAACAAATGTCCTTCGTTTCGGATAGTAGTTTGTAAAATAAGTAAATAATGGTCGGAAAAATAAGCTCTTGTAGCTACTTGTATTTCCTAATAGTAGATGATAGGTAATACATATGTAATATAATATATACTTTCATACTACTCATGGTATATTAGTTCTACCTATATGAACAATTTAAATTACCTGTAAACACATCGTTATAACATCAATCGCAATAGAGATATCATCGCATATACAGAAGAACACATTAGTCCGCGTGTCATGTAAAAGCTAGAACCTTACCGCATAATTATTTCACGAAATAATCAAATAAATAATGGCAGTCGACTGTACATGCCCGCGATAATTATGCTAATAGCACGTCAACTAGAAATTGCTACTTGTAAAAATATGCCGACAAAATGTATGCAATTAAAGCTTATGAAACAAATTCAGGTTAAGGAAATGTAGCTTGATAAAATGTGTCCTCCGAATGAGAAAGAAAGAGAAGTTGGTAATGTTTAACGATAGTAAGTACGTAACGTAGGTCTGAATATTCTAAAATTTATTGCATAAAAAAGATTTCAATGCGCGAGACTCATTTTATTTCTAAATTTATTTCCAAAAAAATATATGATAATTAAATCTGAAATAAAACTAAACTAAAACCAAAATATAACCCATTAATATTTAAAAACGTAAAAATGGCCCCTGTGGAAAGTGTGGAATACTTAGTTGTGGTTGTGGCTCATACCAATCTCAGCATATTGTCATTTACTTAGCTACAAATGGTTAAGTATATTATAATAGCGTATAATAGAGAATGATTTAGATTAAAAAATCTTCTTTTGTAATAAAAACGTTGAATCTTTAGAATAGGAATGAAATCTAATTATTTTCGTAATATCGAATCTTAATTATTCTTACGAAGTAATATTGAAAGCAGAAAATTAAGTTTGATAAAGTTAGGTAGAAAAGAGAAACAACTGTAAATTGTAGGGAATCCTCACACTGTTTCCTTTGCCCCAGATGACCGGTACTAGTTTAAGAAGTAAAAATACATACCTAAACCAAAATATATGGCATCTGGCTATTATTTGAAATTAAAACATACTTGCAGATTAATATAATTAAAATACAGTAATACAATTTAGTCAAATAAATATTATAAATTATCATACTACTTAAGTAACATATAGGATGAATTTCAAATAGAGGAAAATGAGAAACTGTAAAAGTTAGCAAACATTTGTTATACTTGTATTGTACATAATATGTACTAGCAATAGCATATTGTAGACATCCTTTTAAAATTCTACCTAGAGGAAAATTGGATTAAAGTTACTTCTTCGACTTCTTAACACATTTGTATAGTGGTTAGTAAGTGGTTATTTTAATGACCATGTTATATTGATTACTGTATCTAATAAGTTTATTACAGCTAATTAACGACTCAGCAGAGCTAACCCTGTTCGAAAAGTACAGGATAAGGAGATTATTACTCATACAGGAACTTCTAACGGACTAATCGATCAAGGGTGAGTAAGGTCGTGTTGGTAAATAAAAATGGATGTAATGAAGATATTGATTGCGCATAATTGCGCGTGCGTTGGCAGGTGGAGTGGACGCGACGCGCATGCGCGGCAGTGGCGCGAGTCGCCGAGCGGAGCGGAGTGTTTACACTACATACAGCGAGCTGCAAAATTGCTTGGACAAGTTATGGAGTTGTTTAGTTTTACAACTGGGTGTGTATAATAGAACAGACTAGATTAGAGAAATAGATGAAAAGATTCCCGGCAAAATAGTTATTTTGATAGAAGTGAGGAAAGTGACTTGGTACTCAAGCAGATGTGATTATTTTACAATGACAATGTTTGGTTTCAGTAAAGTTCAATATCAAAGTAGTCATCATATTTTCGGATGGTCAGCAGAGATTTGTGTCAATGATTTCTTATTTTTCATTTTGACAGTTCGAAACAGCGGTATGAGCTTTTTTTCGCTTTATCTTTTTAGCTGGACCACACTTCTGTCGAACGCATCGATGTATCACACAAACTAATGTGAAGCCCTGACAAAAGATATATAGTGTGCTTAAACGACATTAATGTATGTAAATGTAAAATATATACGCTTAAAACTCAATGCTCTATCGAGTAATAGCCTGTTTTTACATAAACTGTGAAGATATGAGTCGAAAAATGTTGTAAATCATAAAAATGATGGTATTACAAATATTTATTTTCCATTAGGTACCTAAGGACAAGAAAAAAAATCAATTGAATTAAATTGTAAATGTTTATTTATCAGCGTTGACAATCTTTTAGTGGCTTGCTATAACACATTACATATAATATATGCTGGCAGTTTAAATACTTATTTAATCCGTTTTTTTTTTTCGGTGTATGGCTAAGTACAGTCAGCTGCAGAGAGAGGTGACCCCCCCGCATATAAATTTGTTTGCAGGGGGGTCACCTCTAGCTCTCTCTGCAGCTTACTATAAATTTAAAAAAAATAACTAGCACAGTTAATTTTCGCAAATTTGTATATTTCTAATTTTTATTTCTTATAAAATATTATTAAATGCTCCGTCTATTAATAGGCATTATAAATAACTCAACCAAACAATTGAAAACTATGATATGTCAGTTTCATTTCGAACATCCGAGAAACTAAGGCAACTTTTCTTTTTATTGTTATTTCAAGAATACTATTATGTATTGTAGAGAATACTACTTAACCAGCATCTACGGGTCTTTTACAGAAGGTTTCGGTGACCGCCAGGGAGAGGGTTTTTTTTAAACTATCTTAAATCAACGTTATGGTTTTTAGGGTTCCGTAGCCAAATGGCAAAAAACGGAACCCTTATAGATTCGTCATGTCTGTCTGTCTGTCCGTCGGTCTGTCCGTCCGTATGTCACAGCCACTTTTCTCCGAAACTATAAGAACTATACTGTTGAAACTTGGTAAGTAGATGTATTCTGTGAACCGCATTAAGATTTTCACACAAAAATAGAAAAAAAAACAATAAATTTTTGGGGTTCCCCATACTTCGAACTGAAACTCAAAAAATTTTTTTTCATTAAACCCATACGTGTGGGGTATCTATGGATAGGTCTTCAAAAATGATATTGAGGTTTCTAATATATTTTTTTTCTAAACTGAATAGTTTGCGCGAGAGACACTTCCAAAGTGAACGAGATCTAGTAAGTAGTTTTTTTTTATACGTCATAAATCGCCTAAATACGGAACCCTTCATGGGCGAGTCCGACTCGCACTTGGCCGCTTTTTTAAGAATATCGAGTAGCCTGTGAATACTCTTTATAGAGGTCTACAGTTCAACTGAGGCGGATGCAGATACAAAATGCTGTAGGTATTTCATTGGCAGAATGACCGAGGCATATAGTTTTTTAGTTAGATTATATTATGATAGGTTTATGCAGAAAAGAGTACGTATAGCTTTCTTTTTCACTTGACATTTGCAATTCCTAATTATCAATTATCTTTTTTCTTTCTTTCCACAATTGTTCTATGTAAATCGACTATTGTATTTTATCAGCTACGATAAGAAAAGTAGTAAATCGACGCACTTTTTCCGTACCTACGTCGTCTCCCGACATGGACAATCTAAGGCAGTGGTTCCTAACCTTTTCAGTCCGGTCACCCCTATGACTAACTAGGGAACCTGATTTTACCCCTCCTCCCAATGGTAATAAAAAATAAAACGTGTACGTTTGTTGTATTGTTATATTAGGTTAGCTTATTACCCCCGTAAAATACCAGTTTTACCCCCACGGGGGTAATTACCCCCAGGTTAGGAACCACTGATCTAAGGAAATAACTCACCCGCCAGCCGACGCTGAAGTGCAATAATGCGTTTAATTAAAATCAATGTTTGCTTCCATACCTATAAGTTTGCTCAACCAGGATGAGTTTCGGTTGTAGCTGAAATGGGAAAATTGCTGTTTTGCAAAGTGTCTAAATTAATCGATAATGTAATGTAGATCAAACTAGTAACAAGATAGTGTAAAGGGCTAGAGTTAGACCAAGAAAAGTCTGCAGCGATTTTGATAGCCCACGCAGTGCAAGTGTTATTTTAAACGTCCATTGTCTATGAAATTATGACGTATAAATATCAAAATCGCTGCAGACTTTTCTTGGTCTAACTCTACAAAAACTTAAGAAAAATTTAATAGTGATTACGGACATAATCGATTTTTGATTTACACAAGGCAAAGTTTATTTCGCTCAAGGTTTATTATTCGATGTAGCTGTATAACTTCAAAAAAATAAATATAGGTTTATTTGTTTGTGTTTGAATATAATTTATTGCGGTAACTGTGGTTTAAAACGAATAAAAAAATACTATATCACAATTTATTACTTTGCGGCAATAGATATTTGCACAAAAAAATACTACTTACTACTACAATTATGGTTTGACGACTAATTAATCCGTCAATATCGTGGACCAATCGATATTACGAAAATAATTCAGTATAAGCATGTATAAGCAAAACAAATTCAAACTCATCCCTTTACAATTCATACTTAATTCGAAATTTAACCGTAGCATGCCTGGAGAAACGAGTAATTAATAATTTCATGCTCCTGCCAAGAACGACACATTTACATGAGTAATGCTGATTTACGTAGCATAGGAGTAGAATCACTGAGTAGAAAAACCAACACGGAGGAGTTTAAGAGCAGTGGCGCTAGTGTGCGCGTTAATGGGCTCTTAGCAAAAATATCCCTTTTCTCAAATGACGTATAAGATCAAATAACAATAAGTAGGTAAGTAGGCCATTTAAATAAAATATAAAAAGCCATTTACAATACATATGGGGATACTTTTCCGCACTAGTGCGTAAAATAGCACTTTTCGTGCGTATGTCGAAACTTTAAAGTGCCATATGTACTGTAAAACGTTTGTCGATACACGTGCGAATAGGTAATTCGCAACTCGTGTCGATTTAAAACACTCCCTTCGGTCGTGTTTTATATCGCCACTAGTTTCGAATTTCCTCTTTTTCGCACTTGTATCGAAAATAACTATTCTTTCGTCGTAAGCGTCGCGAGGAGCATCATAATATATCTTTAGTCCCATCTATTTTCTTGGCTTTTCGCCCTCTCTTTGATCAGAATAGAATCTATACTTATGTACGTTTCCTTAAGATATTTTGCCCTAATTTCGCGCCTACAATAGTTATTTTCGATACAAGTGCGAAAAAGAGGAAATTCGAAACGAGTGGCGATAAATTAAAACACGACCGAAGGGAGTGTTTTAAATCGACACGAGTTGCGAATTACCTATTCGCACGTGTATCGAACAACGTTTTACAGTACATATGGCACTTTAAAGTTTCGACATCGCACGAAAAGTGCAATTTTACGCACTAGTGCGGAAAAGTAGCCCCATATGTACTGTAAAATGAATTCTTTTGAAGATGAAACGATAAAATGGACAGGCACCAGTAGTGAGCTTATCCAAGATATCATTGTATTACTCTAGATTATTACTTACGGCCTGTTCATGCCCATATTCATATTACTTCTTAGAGCCATAAAATATTATGGCTCTTCCACGAATATACATAATATACTTTCCTCGTAAACATTGTCTTGAATTAATTAGGTAGGAACAATTATTTGCGAGTTATAAAGAAAATGCTACCAATTTGCCATCACGCACACACGCGTAACCTTTCATGCATACATGATTAACTACATTTACGATATATACATACAAAACACAAGTGAATTCACTATTTGCTTGTTATATGTTTATTAACGTTTATTACTTGGTAATATTATTGGTGTAAGTTGAGAGCGTAATTAATGTCGGCCAAGTTTGTATGGATCGCACGGTTGCATAGTGTGTCTGCGTCTATGCTCATATTGCTCATGTAAACACTATTCTCAGTGTCAGAATGAGTTCGCTGTAATGTCTCAGTACAGTTAAATACTGGAATATTCATCGTTATCTTATAATACGTAGGTATTATTTGGAAATAAACAAAACCGTAAAGAAACTTAAATAAGTACATAATTTAAAAATAAATTATGATTTACAAATTCTTACAAAAGACTAAAATTATTATCTTATAATAGGTATTACATAATACATTTTAGTCAGAAAAATACATTTAAAGCGTCAGTATGTGTAAGTGAGTGTATACTCGTAAAGTAAAAAAATAACTTGGCCCTTTCTTTAAACACGTATTTTTAGGGTTACGTAGCCAAATGGCAAAAAACGGAACCCTTATAGATTCGTCATGTCTGTCTGTCTGTCTGTCTGTCCGTCTGTCTGTCCGTCCGTATGTCACAGCCACTTTTGTCCGAAACTATAAGAACTATACTGTTGAAAGTTGGTAAGTAGATGTATTCTGTGAACCGCATTAAGATTTTCACACAAAAATAGAAAAAAAAAACAATAAATTTTTGGGGTTCCCCATACTTCGAACTGAAACTCAAAATTTTTTTTTTCATCAAACCCATACGTGTGGAGTATCTATGTATAGGTCTTCAAAAATGATATTGAGGTTTCTAATATCAATTTTTTCTAAACTGAATAGTTTGTGCGAGAGACACTTCCAAAGTGGTAAAATGTGTCCCCCCCCCTGTAACTTCTAAAATAAGAGAATGATAAAACTAAAAAAAATATATGATGTACATTACCATGTAAACTTCCACCGAAAATTGGTTTGAACGAGATCTAGTAAGTAGTTTTTTTTTATACGTCTTAAATCGCCTAAATACGGAACCCTTCATGGGCGAGTCCGACTCGCACTTGGCCGCTTTTTTGTTTTATGGTGTATTTATTCACTACGATAATAATTAATAAATGAATACAGTTTTATAGGTTCTTTATGTCGCTATTTGTCATACGTTTGACGCGATATTGAAGTTAAATTTATCTTGAGGCGCCAGGGTATTTATCAACGCAGACGCAGCTGTTTTATGTCCTCGTCTGGCATTTCTCTGGCTTAACATGCTTATTCACCAGTACGGCTACCATCAGTTTGGCACTGACATAAACGCCGTCGTGAACGTAATTTACTTTCTATACATCTCGCTCGTACTCGCATATTAGTGCAAACGAGATGTATAGAAAATAAATTTCGTTCTCGATAGCGTTTATGTCAGTGCCAAACTGATGGTAGCCGTACTCGTAAAGAAGTTTTGGCAACACTTCTGTTTTTTTTTAAATTAAGTATTCCATAATTACCAGAGTCTGGTAAATAAAAAAGACCGACAATTAACCCCCATTACAGTCATTATACAACATATGTCATATAACGCCGCGAGAATCGTTAATGTTTTAGATTAATTTGTATTAATATTTCTTTGTGTTAGGGTGGAAATGCACATTATGATGAAAGTACTCTCCTCAATCATACTTTGAAACCATGGATGGTAGGATTTTAATAGATGTAGTATATGCGTGCGTCCGTGAGGGACAAAACATAGGCAATACGACACTATGATTGGTCGAATTCATTTGTTGCCCACCATAATCCATACTAATGTATGGCGGGGAATAAAAAAAATGTGAGACTGTGATAAGGACAAACAATAATAGCGTTTTCCCTGCTACTCCTACTGAAAGATAACATAAGACTATCCCGTTCGGTCTTTTCCCCCACCCCTCATGCCCGATCCAGTTAAAATACAACTTGTACTAGATTAATGTTTGAAACAATATACGCTGTAGAAAAAAAAAACTTTGTAGGACATACCTAATATATTTCATTTCAATCTATCAATAGCCAATCACAAAGTCATAAAACCAAACCTAACAAAGCCTCTTATCATTTAGCTACTTGGCTGGTTTTTATTCGTTTTACCCTCGGTCGGGTAAGACTCCCATCTAGGAAACGGTCTCAATGGGGCCTCCGTCCGAAAGCATCCGCGTAGATCGCGTGTGGACCCCAATTTACTTATTTAGCCTGATTAGTTTCACGGAACCAAATCCGTCCGGTGGCTGGATGCAGGGAACAGAGGTCTGTGGAGAAGGTAGCCGACTATTTATGCTTAACCTCCCTAATAATACAATACGAATATAATATTTAAAAATGTTGTACGAAAAGCGTGTACATGTGCAAAAAATTATGGTCCCATGTTTATAATATGGATGTTGACGGTGCTATGGAGAGCAGGAATTTGTATGTGTGATAAGTAAAGTTAAATAGTCGCAAAAATCATCTCTTCTTAGCTAAGTTCAAAACAAATTAGTTCATAAATATACTCTCCCTTTTGCTTATGATATTTATAGTCTCTACAAAAAACCCTTTTAATATTTCATGTGCCGCGATTATTTTTTATATATTGAGAGGGACGAGCAACTACGGAACCCTACCCTGAGCACGGACCGACATGCTCTTAGCCGATTTTTTCTACTGGCATATTTATTTGCCAAACTATAGAAACAATTTGTTTAAAACTTAAGTTAGCCTTTATATTTACTGAATCTAAATTCTACACTTAATATATTACCTAAAGCATACCATATCGGATATCAATAACTATTAATGTCTATGTCAGTTCTGTAAGTATTATATAACTAAGGGCACTTCTTCTCATGTTTACTTTAGAGGGTTTTTTTCACATTCTGTAAATATTTAGGTATTTGGTTACAAATAAAAGTACAGTCACCATTCCGTTGCTAAATAAAATGTAACAAAATAATACAAATAAGTGACTACTCCACGTTTCTTTCGAACAATCCCAACCGTACAATATTTTCGGCTCTCATTACCGTGTCAATAGAAGATTAGGGATAAGTCGAATTTTTTAAAAAGAACGCCGAATAAGTGAGTTTTTTATCCTAGCCCGGGACACAATTACCGCCGCAAGACAAAACCAAATTATTGTAAAAAAAACCTTTTCGAAGGCTCTTCTGATTGCGATACCTTAAATAATAATATGCAGGCAAGTTTGATTGACAGTTGATACTGGCTGGCAAACGTTTGAGGCGCCGGTTCGGCTTGTAGAAAAAAAAATCGGACGATCCAAAATCGAAAATGGAACGTATCGAATTAGTGGATGATTATCGGTGAAATTTCATGTGGCATATGTTCGAATTTTAAATTGAACTGCGGTTCGGAATTCCTTTAAATGTCGGGTCGAAATCAAATTTGAATGATTTTAAATTAATATTATGTATTCCAAATTGGACCAATTGACCGTGGGGCTGAATTTCGTAAAAATAATGTTATCTAATTTAAACAGTTTTACATGCGTAAGCAGGTATAGTAGATGGAATAAAACGCAAGGGTTATTATCAACATTTTGGTAGGTAACGATCGATCGATTTTATTATAACCGATTTTCCATTGTCATTTAGGGCCATCCAATATAAAGATATATTGGATGGCACGGGGACAAACCTAACTTTACTGACTAAATAAGTATACTTACCTGATTTGCACACCTGCGCAATCACAAGCTGCTTGAGAGATTGCCGAATGCCTGTTATATTAAATAACATAAATACAAAATAACGGCGAAGCTATTTATTGCTAAATCTAATAAAATAAATTTGCGTTTGCGCGAGCTCTGACGATTTTTGGTCAACACATATTTTTGGACAATATGTTTCTGTATGTTTTGTGCCTTACTTGTTGATACCTATACAGGAACAATATGGACGACTACATCACGAAAAACATTTTGTCAGTAGTTGACCTATGCTTATATACATTCGGCTCTGACAAATTCTTATGAAAGGTTTTCAACATACGTTATATATGTTTTTTTATCAGTGGACGTAGATTTTGGAGAATAGGTACACTGATTTATATATTATTATAAAGTTACATATTAAAGGTATAAAATAATACAGCAAAACCGTAGTCTAGGTGCTACATTTGTTATAGGCAAGTATTGATTTTACAACTCGCTTGCTGGCCGTAGCAGTAGCCAACCCCTAATGCCTGGCTGGCTGGCATAAAAGTGTAATGGTACCGGTTGTAAACAATAGATGGCATTACCTACCCGGAACGTAAGACTTTTTCCCAGCTGACAACCTGAGCCACAATGCAACTGCGACAACTGTCGCAAGCAGACTTCTTTGGCAAATTGAATGTCAAAATGATTTATTTAGAAAAAATAGTTTATTCCGTTAATCATTTTATTAAGGAAATTTACATGTGACGTTAAGGTTACGTACGGATAGCTGCTGGTAGATTTGTTAGATGTATTTTCCGATATTTTTTTTTTCTTGTATAATAAATTCCGATCGTCTTTTTTCCCTGTATAAAAATTTCCGCACGCCTTTTTTCCCTATAGATATATTTCCTGGTATATTTTTTTTCTTGTATATATAAATCTGAACGCCTTCTTTCCGTATAGACATATTTTCCGATAGATTTATTTTCTTATACACAAATATCTGAACGCCTTCTTTCCCTGTATTTTTTTAACATAATGCAATATTTTATAGTCCTTAATTTTACTAGGGGACAAATTCCCGGCTGTCTTTTTTCCTGATCAGAAATTTTAAAATAGATATGATTCTTGATAGAAAATTATATAATATGTATTCGCATGTTCGCAATTTTGCCCGTTTACGTTACTACCTACTTACACTACAACATAAAAGTTGATACAGATGTAGTGCATAATTACTTTCCATCGTGTTTTATCGAAAAAGTTCGTATTTAGCGTGCTGTTTCAGTCAGCGTCCAAAGGCCCTGTTTCTAGAAAGCTTGTTAGTAAGTAGGTACCTAATATTACTTGCGGTAGTCTCTATTCTATTCATATTGTTTGAAAGGGACTTTCACAAGGTACTAGTTACAACTTTTCGAGAAACGGCCCTAGTACCCGACAAACGAACGAAACGAAACGGTTTGACATTTGACACTGAATAATAAAATTCCATATTAATGGATATGAAAATGTCACTCATTTAAAACAATAATTGATTGACACTTCGGGTGCCGTCGTATTCCGATTGAAATCAAATCAGAGTTTTACCGATGTTGTGACAAGATTGCAAACAGGGTCCAAGCAAATAAGAAGTTTTGCCCCTAGTAAAATGAATGACCATGAAATTTTTCGTTAAACAACAAAAATACAGGGAAAGAAGGCGTTCAGATATTTGTGTATAAGAAAATAAATCTATCGGAAAATATGTCTATACGGAAAGAAGGCGTTCAGATTTATATATACAAGAAAAAAAATATACCAGGAAATATATCTATAGGGAAAAAAGGCGTACGGAAATTTTTATACAGGGAAAAAAGACGATCGGAATTTATTATACAAGAAAAAATAAATATCGGAAAATACATCTAACAAATCTGCTGGTACTACTTCAGCAGCTGCATTGCTGTAGCGATATTGCTGTTGCGGCCTTTGCCCCTGCTGTTCCGTTTAAGTTGTGACAGCAATGCGGCGGCGAACGTCACTCATTTTAATAAAGAAAATCAACAGTGCAATGTTTTAGAATATGTTTATAGCGGCCGCGTTCCCGCCGCAGCAGTACCTAACGCTGCCACAGTAATGTCGCTTTATTTGATACAAGGTACCTACTAATCGTACTATGATGCTTATAACTTTGTATTTATTAACAATTATTTATGTTTGTCCAACTGTAAGGTATTAATCTTACCTTAGCTTTTTTATCTATTGTACCTATACTTCGTTTTTTTTAGCATTAGAAATTTGGTAAACAATCTTGATGTGTCTTTTAAGTGAAAAACACATTTTAAAAATAAGTTACGGTAAATATGTAACAATTATGAATCTAATACGATCTTTTATAGTCTTCTGCTTTCATAAGTAATAGAACAGTTATTGATTTTAAAAAAGTGTTTTTCAATTAAAAGACATGTCAAAGTCGCTTATCTTCTTTCAAGTTCTTTCTAATGCAAAAAAAAAACGAACTATACACGTAATACACTTGTTAAAGTTGATTTGTGACTTCTTTTTCATCTAGACTTCTGGAGGTTGACTGGCAGAAGGCAAGTTCGCCTTTTGCAGGTAGGTATACTTTATGTATTTTAGTCATATTAGTCCTAAATAATTAATTCAATAGAAGTGCACACTTTTGAGGTGTATATTTTATATTTATCTAAGAGGATATGTTTTTAATGACTGACTAACTGAGCCCCGTGCATACAAATTTGTACCTATGCAGCGGGGTTCAACTATTTCTGCAGCTGACTGTAAGTACCATTTGTCATGCTAATAAAAATATTCACATTTTCTCTTTGTTTAGCAAGATCGAAGTCTTTGTTTAATAGATAGGTATAGAAATTATCACTATGTACCACTAGTAGTAGATTAACCTATTCTCTGTGTATAATAATTTTCAGTCACCTTTTTCACCACCAAAACGATTTTATCTACTGTATACAATTAACTCAACCGATTTTTGATTACCGCACATAGGTACCTATGTATAAAAGATTAAGAAATAGAATAAAACAAAAACTGATTTGATCACAAAAACTATAAATGATTACCTTGTTCCTAGAAAAGTGTCTCTGTGTTTAGAACAATAACACACTACCCACATATTTTTTTACAATATCAGTGCGTGTATTTGAGCCATTCGCTTTGATTTACCATCGCCCTGGGAGGCGATACAATCACCGTATTAAAGTGTATGACACCAACAGCGCTATATGGAGCAATCATTGTGACAATAAACCTGTATAAATGTGGTACACCAGTGAGTTACTCTTTTTACAAGCTTTTATTTAGTTTCACCTGTCCCGTTGTCTGTAATCATACAACATATTATTATATGTATATGTGTATGTAAGTCAGATGACATTGCAATAATATAAAAAAAATCTTTATAAATTGCACTTTGAGTTATTACATAATATTGGGACCTGGCCCTCAAAGTAGGTTTCCCTGTGTCTCAGGAGCCAGTTCCTTCCCAATTACAAGCATAAGGTTACAATGTTAGACATTTTATAGTACTTACAATTTCAATATAAATTAAATTAAATATAAAAAAACACAGAAAAATGTTATGGTACCATCGAGCTGATCTGATGATGGAGACAGGAGGCGACCATAGGAACTCTTTAATAAAACAACGCAACCTACTCGTAATTGTATTTGGTGTTGTTAGAATTGTCTTGATGAGTATTAGCTGTCTGCGGAAAGAAAAGTATATAGTCAGCAATAAAGCTTGTACCAGAAATGTAATTTTTGCCAAAAACATAAATTACAAGTTATTATAAATAACGCATACCTAGGTCTAATGTTTAAATGACGAGTCGTTACGTGTAGGTATGTTTTAGTTCCGTACGGGACGGGACTTAATGAGAAAATAGATTAAAGGAAACGTCCTAGTGTTCGACATGCTAATGCCCAATAGATGACACCCAGCTGTTACCTCTATCGACAATGACTTAAGTTTGAACATGACATATTATACTGGGACTTCGGGGACAGTGACGTGTATTTGGCTGGACTCCTACATTTAAGGCTTCGCCACACAGGCGCGTTTTCCGGGCGGCGAGTGCAATGAGCGGGGCGCGCCGCTTTTACATATAAAACGCTCACGCGCCGCCCGGAAAACGCGCCTGTGTGACGAAGCCTTTATTGTAAGGGCAGCAGAAGGTGGATGAACGCACCCCGTCGCCTGATTATTAAATGCGGCCTTCCCCTTATTTTATGCAGATGTATACGCTTACCTAACTCGAAAGTATTTTATAATGTAGGAATATTTAAAGACTTTTCTATATTTGAGAAAATATGCAAAATTTTTACAAAATGTATGTAAAGATGGATGTTTAGGTAGGTAATCTAATGCATAAGATGTCTAAACAGATTTAGTAAAAAGTTGTGTGTTAATGTTTTTAATTTATGATAATACCAGATAATCATTATACAAACCGAAATAAATATGTAATATAGGTAGTAGTTTCAACTTGAACTAACACATAAAAATATTTAAAAAATATCTTTGATTTGTTCTAATCGAATTATTATAAGTAAACGTATTACCAATCCTTTGTTGTCTATAACTTAATTAATAGATATTTAATCCCAAGGCATATTACCAAAAAGAAAATAGGTTCTTTTTAGGGTTCCGTAGCCAAATGGCAAAAAACGGAACCCTTATAGATTCGTCATGTCTGTCTGTCTGTCTGTCTGTCTGTCCGTCTGTCCGTCTGTCCGTCTGTCTGTCCGTCCGTATATGTCACAGCCACTTTTCTCCGAAACTATACGAAATATACTGTTGAAACTTGGTAAGTAGATGTATTCTGTGAACCGCATTAAGATTTTCACACAAAAATATAAAAAAAACCATAAATTTTTGGGGTTCCCCATACTTCGAACTGAAACTCAAAAATTTTTTTTTCATCAAACCCATACGTGTGGGGTATCTATGGATAGGTCTTCAAAAATGATATTGAGGTTTCTAATATCATTTTTTTCTAAACTGAATAGTTTGCGTGAGAGACACTTCCAAAGTGGTAAAATGTGTGTCCCCCCCCCCCTGTAACTTCTAAAATAAGAGAATGATAAAACTAAAAAAAATATATGATGTACATTACCATGTAAACTTCCACCGAAAATTGGTTTGAACGAGATCTAGTAAGTAGTTTTTTTTAAGTAAACCGGGGTGACTTTCAAATGCAGGGGCGACTTCGATATTTCAGTTTTTCAGCCGTTACATATTTTTATTCGGATTTTTTAGTAGTAGGTAAACAAGTATGTATAACAATCTAACTTGTTACACGAACAGTTCGAGAAAATAATGAATAATGATAATTTAGTGGCAGTTTTAAAACTATCAAAGTATCCCCAAAATTTCCTAAAGTCACCTCGTTTTACGGTACGTCATAAATTGCCTAAATACGGAACCCTTCATGGGCGAGTCCGAATCGCACTTGGCCGCTTTTTGGGAAGTCGTGTAATAAGGTGGGGTCCATGATTTTATATTTCACTTAACTACTTATAAAAATAGAGGATACCTATACTTGCACTGACATTCAAGCCACCACTATGTTATTTTACTGTTGTATTAGGTATATTAGATCAGTGCCCATCCGAAGTGACCAAACTGTAAAATTGATAGGTATTATGTAGGTACTTAGATAGGATAGGTTAGGATTAATGGAATTCACAACACCTCAGCGGGTTGACAAGAACCGTTCTAAACTAACATTATAGTGCAACTACCATTTTACCTACCTACGTAATTTCCATCCACCCTTTATGCATTTGTTTTTCATCAAATTACTTAGAGCATTATTGCTGAAAGTTTATTTTATAAATTTAGTTGCGGTGTAAAAGCCTTAGAGGGTTGTCCGTCTGGGTGGACGGTCAAAGGGAAAATGCGAAAACTCGCCCTGCGGCGGCCATCTTGTGACGTCACACCGCGCGTCTGGGGACGGACTCGACAAGTTATAATTTACTGTATACATACAAAAGAATGAGCTGTCGTTAATGTTTTTTTTATATAAAAACATTTCAGTAATTTGGTTTATTTGTGTGTTTTTAAAGGGCGATGGCTTTTCAAAAGGTGAATCGTTTAAACATTTTAAGGCTATGTTGACAGTTTCAAATTCACGTGATAAAGGTGTGATAACGTAAGGTGTGATATTTTTTATTGTCAACCGACTTGCAAGATGTCAAAGTAAAATTTATAGTAGCAGAAAAAATGAAACAAAAATAACTCCAGGCTGAGATCTTAGATACGGAGTATTATAGACATGGAATTACAAGAAATATATCGATACCAATCTTAAATGACCTATTATCTCAATAATTTAAGAATACATCTATGAGTTATCACTAAAAACCTGTTCCGATCCGACGTAAGAATTCAACTGAACTTTAAAAAGCTTATTTTTTCACATTGCATTGCAGTAGCGGTCGGTAAATAAAAGCGATACAATTTAACAAAACTAAACTCGATGCAAAAAGTGCAGTGCAATTGTTTGTAAAAATAAAAATACACGTCACTCAATACGTCCCAGTGTACGCTTTGATGGGACCGTGGCGCGTGGATTGGCTGGCTGGAAGCAGTGGGCGTGTTGGTTGTAGGCCACTCCTCCCTCGGCCAGGGGTCCGTGGAACCGAGGCGCCAAACGACATCGGGCGCTCGCCGACGGCGCCACGCGTTACCCCATACGATTATTATAACCTCAAAAGAAAAACACGTGAACTAATCAATTTGACAGAACAACAGTGTTATTTAAAATGACTCAAACTTCCCAAAGTGCTATCTTAAGTGTCGATTGAAAAGATGAAGATTCAAATTGGATTTTTGAAATAGTGACTGAAACTTAGTGTTTGTTACGGATCGATCGTAAACAGTGACCTCTGGTGGTGAACAAACGGCGCAAGTGTTATATAAAAACTTTCAGTGGAAACATGCTTAGTTAAATTATAATTCGCCCAAATTCTTCCAGTAAGGATTCCGTGTATTAATAGTGGCTCAATTAATCTTCCAAAGAAAATAATTAGAATAAAGAAAATACTCATTGAATTGAAATATCTAGCTGAATTGCAAACAAAATTTAAATTTGATTGAATTTAGCGCTGGGCCGTATCGTCTTATCAATTAATAATTAGTTTATAGGTGAACTCAAGTACATAAAGCAAAAGAAACAAAGGTTTTACTAAGCTAAGTGGCCTTCGAGAACGGAAGAAGATAATTGTTCTCCGATAATTTATATCGCGAGGCCATTGTCTTGTAGTTAAGTTTCCAAAGCATCAATAGCGATAATCACTATAATCAACAATTAAAACGTAAAATATAGAGATACGAAGAAAAATAAACCTTAACTTGATGTAATATGCACTTCACCAAATCACAGTGTCTTCTATGTTGAACAAACATATTTGAATATAAAATTTCAAATATTATTTGGCAATCAACAGATAAGCTATTATTGACTTTTTTACAATTAGAACACAAAAATGACGGTATTAGAAAACGTTACTTAATATAATACAACACAAACAAAGCGGCCTGCAACAGTGTTACTCTTCAGCCGAAAAGACTAAAGCAGTTAAGGTTTTTTTAGCAAGTGAAACATTTGACCGTATTCTGAAAAAATCTTGAGGCCATCCAACAGTAAACAGTGAACTGTATTCAACTGTCAGAATAGCGGCCGCACAACACGCACAACAGATCATAAACAACTTGGAACACTTCCTCGAACTCTTCCTAACCTTGAACAGGCCTAGCCGTCGAGATAGCTGCAGAAAGCAAATTTTCAAAGCAACCTGGAACGCATCTTGACCTTGAACAAGCCGTTGTGACCTGGCACACTGTGCCCAGCCGTCAAGATAGCCGCGGACTCTAAGCTGTTGTGCGGCTGGGGCGGCTACGCAACCTTGAACGCATCTTGGCCTTGAACAAGCCGTTGTGAACCTGGCAAACTGTGCTCAGCCGTCAAGATAGCCGCGGACTCTAAGCTGTTGTGCGGCTGGGGCGGCTACGCAACCTTGAACGCATCTTGGCCTTGAACAAGCCGTTGTGAACCTGGCAAACTGTGCCCAGCCGTCAAGATAGCCTCGGACTCTAAGGTGTTGTGCGGCTGGGGCGGCTACGCGTTGGAGGGATGCGTGGACACGCTGCTCCGGCCGCCGCAGCCGCAGGCCAGCCAGCTGGGGACGGTGTATGCGACGAAGAGGAGGCGGCGGAACGGGAAGAGGTAAGCCAAGTTCGTTAAACAACTAACACCTGATGCGGTGAAGCTATGCATGCATGCTTCGCCGTGAGCGCGTAATTTTAATCTGCACTGTGATTTGACATTTAAATTAAGCCTTTAATAATTTCAAAGATTTGTTAGGTATACCTATATAGGTTTTAAATTAAATAAAGTTAAGAATAACTTTAGTAAGTTGTAATTTGATCATACTTGAAAATCATGGGTGAAGTTATGTTTAAAAATGAAAAGAAAAACAATATAATCAAGTAGGAGATGTGTTAGGTATCTTGTTTTTATATAAATATTTAACTGACGAAAAATACCTTCCGCCTTGCCTTATCAGCAGTTATCACCTTCATTTAGATTTTCAAAGTAACTATATGTAGGTATATTACGTTAGGATAATAATTATAGATAGGTATCTCATATTTTTTTGTTAGAATTGACTGTCTTTATAAATTAAGAAGGAATTATTATGTTTATTGCTGACTCATAACGGTAAAATAAAATATATATATATTTTACTAACGGTATCTCATATTTTTGCACTTCTACCAATTTTACTCGGGATCTTTCTTAGCCTTTTAATTTGGATGCTTACATGTTCATTAAGACTGGGGAATCAAACAAAATGTTTTCTCATGAGACACCGGGATGTTCAAATTAAGTTTGAATCAATTAAAATAGAACCCCACATTTAATTTACATAATAAATTAATTATAATACAAAAATACAATAGAAAAAATGGAAAAGGTGGATAGACTGTGTGAGGGATGATATGAAACAAACGCAAGTAAATGATGAGATGTCATACTTACTTAGTCATAATACTTAGTCAATGTTAAACTGGCAATCACTTTGCAAATATCTTAAAATTAAACTTAAACTAATAACTAACTGTGTGTTAAAAAAGATACATGAATTAAAAATGTGACATATATAGTTATAATATATTTTTATGCCTGACATGTAAAATTCTGTTACTTTTCATAAAATTCTGATTTTGATTCTGATTCTGATGACGGGCGACAGAGAAGTATGGATGAAAAAGACATGCTGCGCCGACCCCAAGTGAATGTAGGATGAGGGCAAGGGAATGTTGACAAAAATACAATTACTTATACACAGAATGAAGCTAATAAATGTACATAAAACACCGCCTCGGGTGAAACTCAGAACTTTCAGCTTCTGAGTAGCAGCCCGACTCCAAATAGTTTTACGAGGACAGTGACTTAAATTAGGTAAAATGCTATTTTGATAGTGAAAAATTACTTGGTTCCGGATTACTTATAGGTAATATTTTTTCCGAGGCAGTTTGAAATGCAATATCATTACGGTTTATGATTCATAATATTTCCTATCTCTGGTAGTATATACATACCTAATAAGTAATATAAGTATAATTTTCTCTCTTATGCTCATATTTGTTACAATACTGCCCCCGTTATCTATTTTAACAAATATTTAAGTAATTTTTAATACCGAGTCACTCAATATTTTTCATTATCTGATTATCAACATTCAACATTAGAAATAAACTGAATCGCTCCTCATGTGTCATTTTAAGATGTAATTAACGAAAAAGCGTGCATTTTTCGCTTGTTTTCTAGGACATATTCCAAAGTCAATTAGAGTAAGAATCCAGCAATTTGTGGTACTCTCACTAATTGATATCGTTTTCTTCTCACTAACGTCATTGTAAATTGGACCTTATAATTAAATTGTTAAAATTCATGTGAGTTCTGGCATTAAATGCACATTGCGATGTGAAGGCATTTGGCAAATTCAATTGTATAGTGATACACCTATTTAGTAAATGCTTCGATAATAGTTATTTCAAGTTCAAAAAACGTTGTCCAGGTAGGTAGATTATGCACTATATGTAGGTATATGATTGTACGTAGGGAAGGTACGCCATTGTATTTTGTGTAAACTAGACTTGCCGATGCCAGAGACAGATAAGTAGACTGCACTCTCGCCTCCAAAACACGTGCTGAGCAAAATAGCTCGAGGGAGACCTTTGTCCCTTCCCTTCCTTAATATTCCTTAAACTTCCTCGACAAATATTACTAACCAGTTCCAATAAAGTACGTTTTATTATGTTCAAAAATAGGAATAAGATTTTTTTTTATAAAAAATGCCTAAAACTTGAGATTTGGAACAAATCAATTCCGACAAGTACTTGCATTACCACTCACATAAATTACTAGAACTAAATTTATATTCTAAGTGTTACGGGAATTTCAACACTACCATAGATATCACTATGGTTTAAATTAAGTCATTATATTACACAACATAATAGGATAAATGGAAGCGTATAGGGTGACTGGAAGTGCTATTTTTAGACTCGTGTATGTAGGTACATAGATTACAAAAATTACACTAAATTACACTAAACTCTGGTCCCAATTGGATATTTTGTTATTTATACTTTAATATCATGCGAACAAAATGAATAACGGAAACTCAATTCTTGTATTTAGAAGTAAAAACATTAATTATATGCAGACTATGTACATAAATTTATATAATAGTTATACTTAACATACATTTGCACTTTATTCCAATTGTTCATGAATTACTTCATAGGTAGGTACGTATGTAAATCACTATATCTGATTTAAAATGGGGTTATAAATGTGCAAGACACTAAGTTAACTGAGAGTGGGGGCCCGATTCGGATTTTGAAATAGACATCTATTAGATATCTTTTAGACATCACCAAAGATACGACAACGATAAGTTTAAGATCTAACCTGTCAAATTTGACATTTGCGCGATTCTGGAGATACTCTTGAACGATTTCCATAGGATATGACTTAGAGATCCAATTCACATCTAATAGATATCTAACTGTATCTAACGTAAAAGTGACATTTGTTGCCCGAATTGCGCTGCCAAAGAGAAGTAGTTGAAATCTAAACTATAACGTATCTAGAATGGATCTAGTACGTGTCGTCTCTTGTGAATATCTTGAAGTTCGAATACGGCAGTAAGTTAACTGAGAGTGGAGTAGATGTCAAAACGTCACATACTTATATGTATGAGTTATAACTGTATTTCTCCATTTTGAAATGAAAAGTGAAACTAACTTGAATAAAATCCTTGCATCGCTTGCCTTTAATAATGCCAAAACAATACCAATTTAATGGCCTTCATCGATCTTGAATCGTGATGTTGTAACCTTAAAAACATATACATGTTTTTAGAGCAAACCGTTTAAAAATTAAGCCCAAAAATATGACTAAATAAGTACGTCGACTAAATGTCTTGCATCTAATTATAAAACTCCCGTGAGACTCAAACATATTAAAATTATTTTGAAATGGGTCACTCACGTATTCGAGCTATTCGACTTAATAATACGTGAGTGACCTGTTTCAAAATAATTTTTATGTTCTTCTGCTTTCATAAGTATAAGTTACTGATTTTTAAAAAGCGTTTTTCAATTAAAAGACATGTCAAGATCGCTTACCTTCTTTCTAATGCTAAAAAAACGAACTATAGGTACAGACCAACCAGAAATTTTCAAATTTATTGAGGGTGCCACTAAGCTTCAACATGCAGTATGACGCAAACATCCATACATCCAGCTCCGTTTCTCGCATCAGTGCGGCCCTTACGTTTGTTGGTTGACTTTTGATGTTGAATGTATTAGACCTACTACGTATTTCATGTATTGTACATCTATGTTTAACCTTGATGTAGAAATAGAAAATATTTATTTGGCGTAAAAAACATAGATTAGGTCAATACAACAGAAAATCAAATAAAGAAATGTACACCAAATAGGATGCCGCTCAGCATAAGCAGTGTCTCTAAGACAATGCGCTGGTTATCGGGCACCCAAAATTAAAAACTAAAACTTAAAACTTATACAAAGTTATCTATTAAGAGATACCTACTTACTCGTCATTGTAGCAAGCAGATCATTCGAAAACATCTTTTTAGGGTTCCGTACCCAAAGGGTAAAAACGGGACCCTATTACTAAGACTCCGCTGTCCGTCCGTCCGTCCGTCCGTCCGTCCGTCCGTCCATCCGTCCATCCGTCCGTCCATCCGTCCGTCCGTCCGTCCGTCCGTCCATCTGTCACCAGGCTGTATCTCACGAACCGTGATAGCTAGACAGTTGAAATTTTCACAGATGATGTATTTCTGTTGCCGCTATAACAACAAATACTAAAAAAACCGGCCAAGTGCGAGTCAGACTCGCGCACGGAGGGTTCCGCACCATCAACAAAAAATAGAGCAAAACAAGCAAAAAACGGTCACCCATCCAAGTACTGACCCCGCCCGACGTTGCTTAACTTCGGTCAAAAATCACGTTTGTTGTATGGGAGCCCCACTTAAATCTTTATTTTATTCTGTTTTTAGTATTTGTTGTTATAGCGGCAACAGAAATACATCATCTGTGAAAATTTCAACTGTCTAGCTATCACGGTTCGTGAGATACAGCCTGGTGACAGACGGACGGACGGACGGACGGACGGACGGACGGACGGACGGACGGACGGACGGACGGACAGCGGAGTCTTAGTAATAGGGTCCCGTTTTTACCCTTTGGGTACGGAACCCTAAAAACAGAATAAAATAAAGATTTAAGTGGGGCTCCCATACAACAAACGTGATTTTTGACCGAAGTTAAGCAACGTCAGTACTTGGATGGGTGACCGTTTTTTTGCTTGTTTTGCTCTATTTTTTGTTGATGGTGCGGAACCCTCCGTGCGCGAGTCCGACTCGCACTTGGCCGGTTTTTTTTAAATCAGACCGCGATCCGTTAACCTTACATTTTGACCAACCGCCTTCAAAACACTTTTTTTTTATCTTCCGAGTTTAACTACGCTGTGTTTTATTTATTTTAAGAAATTGTAGAAAATTATTGAAGGCGATTCATGTGTAAACAATGTGACATTTTGACGTAAAATACTTAACATACCTACTTAAACAAGGCAACAATTTAGTATGGTTTTTTTAGTTCCAGTTTATTTAATCTCTACTATTTTATTTCGCACTAAGTATACGGCCAAGGAATTTAATTTCAGTACCATTTCGTACCTTGTCACAGTGACAATAGTATGAAGTCCCTAGCGACTTAACATATTATTATACATATAAATGTGATTCTTGTGACGTGTTTGTGACAACTTAACTGGTGTTGCCACTATGTTTTGTCCTTATTTCCATTTAATTTTATGTAGCACTACAGCATTTCGGAATACATTTTAATGAAAGCTTAATCTTTTGGCTAAATACTAAATAAACTAAATAAGCCATAGATTTGTGTCGTAAATCTCACTGTTGTCAAATCTACTAATATTTAACACCTCCAGAAACTATTTAACACCTCCAGTAACTCTATATCCGCATTTATACCAGCGTATCGAATGACGCCTTCAAAAATCAGTCGCGGCCTATTACATTGATTCGATTACAAATTTATGGGGTGAATAATAGCTCGTATCGATACATTCGAATCGATTGTTGCCGTGAATTTGTGACCGTATCCATAATCGCCTTTCTCGTTTTCTAATTTTGAATCAGCAATGTGAACGGTTTACGCGGATGAACGAGTGATTTGGTTATGTATGTCTGTCTATCTGTAAGGTGTTTACGCATAAAAACGAGTAAGGAAGAGAAGCTTTTATGTAAATGTAACGCTAACCAGCTCAATAAAACATAATGAACAGAGATAAAATAATGAGATTGGTACCTAACTACCTAATATATATACTGTAGAGCTCAGTAATTATCCCGTACGTATATGTGTGTAAATGCGTTCGAAAACACAGCTGTTTTTTGCACAACCTACAAGATTGAATAAGTTTTACAATCGCGCATACCATGGACATAATAGCAGAGCTAAGATTACAGTTTTGGACAAAAATGGACTCGCTCGTAAAATATATTTCGCCCGAATATTGGCCTGTTTGGTACAGTCAGCTGCAGAGAAAAGGTAGATATAGGAAAGGTAGAAATTATAATGCAAAGGTGTTAAGCTAATAGTATTGCTGATTGTAAATGTCATGTCAAGTATATAATTAATAACTAATATGTAATCAACCACCTAGCGAATAATTTTAGTTAATGCTCAACCATTTAGTAAGGAAGAGTCTGTGCGGAAAGAAAAGAGCCGTGGAATGTATCACGACTCTTCTCTTTCCGAACAGAGGGCCTACCGCGAACCACGTTCGACGTGTTACCTCCCTGTCACACTTACGTACGAATTTACAAGTGCGACAGAGAGGCAACACGTCGAACGTGGTTCGCGGTAGGCGCTCAGACTCTACGGTAAAAGTTTCGAACTTTTACAGTGTCTTTGTGACTGGCACGTTAGTTATTTTTTAGAAATTTATCCATTCCAGTTAAAGAAAACCATTTTGATTGTCATTTGTAGGTTGGTATTGTTTACATAAAAGCTGTAAAGAAAAATATACCGTGATTTAGCCCTCTACGATGAGCTGTTTCTAAAAGAACAGGTGAAGTTTGTAGGTATCAATTGAATGTAAAAATGTAAACAATAAGGAAAGATGTTTCATTTACAATGACTTATAAATTTATCACTGTAAAATTCAACGCGTTAACAGCCATGCAACCATCGGTGTGTAAAGACCATGAAAACTATGTAATTTGCCCGAGCAACGACCATACGACACCGTAATTTGGTGTCTAGTCTTATAAACGATTCCAAAGTTAAGAGTGTCATTGTAATAGCTACGATGGTTAGCAGTCATTAATAGTTTAGAAATAGTCACATTTTCATATTATAAGCGTGAAACCCTTTTGATATGTATAATTGACTAGTAACGTAAAATAACGGTTAAACGATTCAATTGTGCGTCTGAAATGTACCTAATCAATTCCTAGGTAGATATATTTTTTGCTCAAGGGCATGTTTGGAAGATTATCGGCAATATGACATGAATTGCAAGAATAAGTACTTGCTTACAGGAAACTTATTAATCACCTTATCGGCCTGGATTTTCACCTTGCAAAAAGCCTTCCCACGCCCCCACAAAGATATTTTTGCCACATTGACCCGCAGGTCTACGACCAATATAGCCGATTCGCAATAAACGGAAAGACTTATAAAAATAGTTGCAGACTTGATGTACATGTTGAAAGTTTTTATTTGGTCACAATCGTAGAATTCGTAGACGCCCCAATTGATAAAAGCTGGTGTCTATATTATTTCAAATATAACAGTCCGGGTTATGTATTTTTCAATTAATGCATACCCATTCTGTCATATTACCTTCGTAGCAGATTTTTAATATATCTGTAGTATAAGACATTGACATATTATTGTAGTGTTCTTGTTGTGGGTACTCAGACAACGATATACATAATATAATAATAAATGCAAACGCATAAATACCTACACAGAAAACACCTAAGACTCAGGAACAAATATCTGTGCTTATCACACAAATAAATGCCCTTACCGAGATTGGAACCCAGGACCATCGGCTTCACAGCCAGGGTCACCAACCCACTAGGCCAGATCAGTTGTCAACTATTAATAGTTATATTGTCTAATAATAGTATCATAATCGCAAAAAAAACCTGATAGGTACAGTTTTTGTTCCCATACATCCATTTTCCAGCAATTTATTTCAAGTAGACAGCTTAGAAATCCTTATGTTTTATGTATTTGTCTGTCTGTCTGTATATAGATTGAATGGCAGGTATTTTTTTGTAAATTAACGATCAAACGATACGTTTGTAGATAGGTGATGATGTACCCAATTAAAACACCTAATTATTTGAAAATTAAATAATATTAAGCTTCAATATAAGTAGGTAACTTGTAATTCAATAAAAATAATGTTGTTTTCAATAGTCATGTAATCATGTAGTAATTCACCATTTCAGGTATTATTTGTCAAATTAAATGTTGAATACGTTTATTTATTTCAAATCTTCCTTTGAATATCTGCAATATATATATTTTTATGCATAATTTTTGCAACGTTTAGGGTTCAAATGGCAAACTTATTATTTAAAGCGCGCCATCTGCGCGCGCCGGCAGGTGGTTCCGCACATACCGGCGTATGCGCGCAATTTTGTACAATTTCATTTTTTAAGTACTTACATTTGAATTCATGATTTGCGTGGAATTTTTATAAGGAATAGTGGATTTTTTGTCAAGATAATTGTCTGGTTGCTCGTTTAAGCTACAATGTCGCCTGCTTGGATGTAGGTATTGTCAGTCGTGATAGCTTATATGTATACCGATATCCTTAGAGGCAAAGGAAAATCAAATATTATACGAGATCTGCATTAAAAAAAAATATTAAGTAGCTGGAACTTAAAGTTATATTTATGACCTTCAATATTTTATAGTCTTCAGCAGTCACGGGCAATTAAGTTGTAAAACACTTATATTATTACATTCTATTCAAACATTTAATACTGATTTTTATCAATTAAGATACAGACTAAGTATAATTAAAATACCTAACTAAGATCTTAATTAGGTATCTGCAGTAAAATAAATTAAAATGGAAAAGATTTCCAATTCAGTAATCTTCAGCGGCACAACGACGTGATGACACTCGAAGAAAAACCCAATACTTTATAATATTAAGAGATTATGATAATCCACATTATTGTACTAATTTACACGAATCACGCCTAAAAATTTGAAATCACATGTCATGCTAATATGCCAAAACAAACAAACATACAGACAAATACAGGGATACAAACGTTGAACATTTAACGTACCTATAGGTAGGTACCTAATTTGCATTTTCAGAGGACTTATTTACTATAATTATTATAAGAATACAAGAAAAGTGATTTCAGCGTTTTTAAAAATTCATCCCTTAAAAGGGTTAAATAGGGGTTGAAAGTTTATATGGAGATCAAACATTTATTTGTGTGCGGGACTTGAAACTTTGTATAAAGGCATATTATTAGAATACAAGAAAAGTAATTTCGGCATTTTTGAAAATTCATCCCTCAAGCTGGTAAAAAAGGGGTTGAAAATTTGTATGGAGGTCAAACATTTATTTGAGTGCGGCACGATTCAAATCGTTGTATAAAGGCATATTATTAGAATACATGAAAAGTAATTTCAGCTTTTTTAAAAATTCATCCCCTAAAAGGTTTAAGAAGGGGTTGAAAGTTGGTAGAGAGATCAAATTTTATTCAAAGCTAGGAACTTCAAACTTCGTAAATAGGTAGTTAGGTAGTAGGTTTTACTAAATAGTAGACTTGAAAATATGGTGGAGGTTGAGAGGGATTATATCGAGAATTTTATTCAGTTAGGGGCTTGAAACTTCATAGCCAGGTTGCAGCGCCGGATCTAGGGTAGAGCGAGTGGAGCGGGCGCTCTAGGCGCCGGATGGCAAGGGGGGCGCCAAAATGGCAAATGAGGAAAAAAAGTTTTAAAAGACGCGAGTGTGGCGAGGGGGGGGGGGGTGTAAAATACGCTTGAAAACTTCAACGAAGGGCGCCAAAACCCGATTTCGCTCTACCCTGATCAAGAGCTCGCGCCGGCACTGCCTTTGCTGCATAATGTTCTAAGCTAATGTAGAATATGTAACCACCAATATTCAAATCCACGCGTACGAAGTCGCGGGCAACAGCTAGTTTATAATAAATAAATAGAATACCTCCGCTAAACGTATGTATCGTGTTACCGGGCGTCGGTAACATAGTGAGGTGAGTTTTCACATCTATCGGCACTCCTGGAGTGCAACCGTTGTTGCTTGTTTTTTATAAACATTGCTTTTAATATATTGCAAAGCAATAAGTTTTCTTTTTATATGTAATCCAGTGACATGTACATATGCCATACGATAAATAAATAAATGTATTGCAGAAAAAAATGTGTGATCAGTTCAAAATATCATTAAGTCGTGTCTGACATCACTCTGACATCGTGTTGATTCTTGATACGATGGTCTCATATAAACATACTTCTTCTTCTTTCCAACCTGTTACCCCTTGCTGGGGTGTAGGGCTCGAATCTTTTTCTGCCACTTACTCCGGACCTGGGCAGCTTGGGTAGCCACCTCCCATCCCATCTTCAATACACCCAGCTCTGTCTCCACAGAACGGCGCCAAGTATATAGATTTAGGGACTGTGTTTCCATTTGCCGGGCATCTTAGTCAAGCGGTAAATAAATCAAATAATAAAGTGGCAAATAAATAAATAACAGTTTAAAATGTCATTAAATATATTTATACATTTCCTTTGGCACTTGAACGACTGTCCATTCTACAAAAAAAATATGTGTAACAGAGGCAAACTGTGAATTATGATGATAGGTCGTGGGTTTAAGTACGCTTTCCTGGTCAACAAGGAATTGCTGGCCCGTACAAGTTGCTGTGGCTGATCCGCCATCTGTCCAAGATGTGATCATCAAGGTCTCATTCGTATTCTGACTGCAGCAGCGTTGCAGCAGCGGTAGCGGAAATCTGTTCTTAATCGGCTTAAATTCAGAAATGTAGTTTAAAAGTGCACAATACCGTCGAAGCAATATTACATTTATTTTTTATTTTTTGTCAATACTGGAATTTCAGAATTCTTCTTATTAAAATTTCCATTTAAAGGAATAATATCAATTATATTGTACGTCACGTTATAAGTACGTGTTGCTCATTACGGCCTTTCACACGTCTTAAGAAAACGCCGCTTTTTTCAACGCTAACGACGCCTCAACATTACCTGCTCTGAATACTAATTTTGGAATAGTCAAGGTCATTGGCGTTATTGCACTTTCAGAGTGCACTCGTTAACGCTTTTATTAGCTAAAAATTAAAGTCTACTTTCGAATAAAAGCCGTATTTGTTTGAAACGGGAGTTGTAAAAACACCTGTAAATATGCCTTTGAAGTGAACGATAATTGATAACTAGGTATAGATAATTGTTTATTGGATATTTAGAATACTGTGAAATATACCGGACATCAATTTACTAAAAGGTTAATTTGACATGTTTAATTAGTATGGTAGTTGTAATTGATTTCTTGGTAATTTAATTTAAGCATAATTATTATTGAGTACATTACAAAGTTGCAATGTTTTTTTTTTAATTCTAAACCCCGCATTTTAATACTTATTAAATGTAAAAAAGGTACAAAAATTTAGTTTATTTACATCTTTTCTAAGTACCTAATAGGTACATATTTGCAAGAAAAAGTACTTATAATTTATTTACTGTGTTGTTTCAATTTTTTAAAAAAAAACAGGGATTTGCTTTTAAATAACTCATAATGGCTATAAAACATACAGGCGGAGCAATGGCAGTCCTATCCATTGATATTTATTCCATCGCCCATAAGAACCGCACTTTATGCTCCAAGCATGACCTCTACTTCTACAAGTACTAGGTCATTTGAGGTGGTGCAATCTGTGCAAGTCCGGTAACTATTTTTTATTGTTATTTAGCTTATAATCTCCTATATGTGTTAGATGTTGACAACTAAGTACGCTCATATGATAAGCTCTAGTAAATGGTACAAATCATATACCCAGACAGACAGCTCGATGATATATCGATTATAAATGAGCTGCACCGTCTGATTACGAGTCGATACGCTGCCGCAGGGAGCGGTAATTTACACGCGCGTTTTTGTGCTAATGTCACGTGCCTTTACAATACTAAGTTTAAAGTTACGTGTGTCGGCAATATCCGTCTATCTTCTGCTACAGCTACGGATAATATTAGAAAAAAACACGCTTATTATGTAAATGCGATTTTTTTAACCGAGTTTAAAAATTAAATGCTTAACTGATATAGAGACCCTTCTGACCTTGTAGCGTAGAGTTCCTGTCTTCTAATTTTTGATCCGTAATGAAGCCAAAACAATTATCCTTGCTAAAGCGCCGCATAGCGGCTAGCATTATGATTACCTTTTATAACCGGGTAGTGCTATTATGAAGCGCAATTACACTACCCTCTTCCCTGATGGAATAGTCTTGTTAACTATGTTTATCAACAGTTATCGTTTTCATAACCGACCCGCAGGGGAACCTCATAATATGAAACATTGCAACTCTTTGATTCCATTTTTAAGAAGTTTTAATCAAATAGGTAAACGTCTGAAATGTTAAGCTAGATTTAGTAGAGATAACATGCAAATATCTGTAGACACTTTTAACGGTAGATAATAATTTATGTCTCTTTAAAACCTTAGTATAATGGGTAGTACAGCTATTATTTATATTACAAAACGATTTTGTTTGTCGGATTATAATAACTATAGTCTTGGGTTTCTTTTTAACTCTGTCATGCTACTAGTTGCGATATTAAAATTAACTTTTTCAATTTTGCACAGTAAATTTAAAATAGGCTTTATAACTTGCGCAGACGCACGGCGGTTGCATCGCGCATGTTTTTGCGCGACCGGGACGTGACCGCCATGTTGATTGTCCTAATTAGATCAAAGGTGAGCCGACAATGAACTTTTATGTACACTTCACTACGTTCTTTTATTTTTGTGCAACCTGCTGCGAAAGTACATGGTCACTTATATATTTATAAATATATTACATTTATAATGTGTTCATGCAATTTTAAATACAGCTTGCTGTACCTGTAGAGAAACTAGGCAAGTAGGCAGTTTAGAACTTTCTCAGTTGACGTAATTATAATTTTGCTATAGGTTATATGTAATTACATTAGATCTTTAACATCCTTGTGATTAATTCCATCATTGTCATATGATTGTTTTCATTGTGTTATAAAGTTTAAATGTATATATAATAATGTATATATATATAATATTTTCAAATAATATGTGTATACATATTATTTGAAAATATAACCTGTTTTACGTATCGAAATTCGTAACTTAGGTACATTACTTTATTCCATAAAATTAATATGTGTTGTACGCAGAGGCATATTACCTACTATACTAGCTTCTGTCTGCGACTGCGAGGATGATGATTAATAAAAACTACCCTACATCATTCCCCTGACGTCAAACTAAATCCATATACCAAATGTCATCTAAAGGTTCAGCGGCTTAAGCCTGAAGAGTAAAGTGGTAACAAACAGAAAGACAGATTACCTTTGCATATAAGATTAGTAGGGATACCGTGACAAAGAGGGCTCAAGAAAAGTTCTACAGATAATCTAAATTTAACCAGTAAATAATGGATTGATATGTGGTATTTCTTACGCATCGCGGTTCCAATAATAATCGAACATAATTAAATAGAAATATGTGGTTGAAACAGAGCATTTCGATGAAAAAACACTTTCCTTTTATAAAGTTGTCAGTCTATTTATTGCTTTTTTTTCTATTGAAGCTGACTGTACACCAAACCGGTTGTGATTATTAGTGCAATTTCGCATTTATTGAGGCAGGGGTGTTATGAACGGGATGTTTTTGCCCGGAATTCGATATGGTCTTTAAAAAGTTAAAGGAAGTTAAATAATTACTGGCAGGTTTGCATTCACTTGTCCACTTTTATTTGTGCTATAAGTCTGTAAGAGAAATGTACGATTGTCGCTAAAATATAACATGTATATTGTACCTACCGTCACATATTTATAGTTACTTTACTTATTTATTTTACAACTCATTAAATCGTCCAACAATTTTTTAGCTAATATTTTAAACCGTAATAGGTAAATAGATCACGAGTAAAGGATGACTCACGTTAGACCGGGCCGTGTCCGGGCCGGAGCTTCCGGAGCTTCGTTTTCTATGGAAAGCATCACGTGATCACCTGTCATCTGTCATAGAAAAGTAAGCGCCGGAAGCTCCGGCCCGGACACGGCCCGGTCTAACGTGAGTCATCCTTAAGGAACTAATGTGCTTAGTGTCAACTGGTAACGGTAACTAATAATGAGATTAAAATTTACAGGTTACATATCAGAATACCGAAAACTGATTTACCTAATGTTGAATCACCTATGCTTGATTCACCTATTTTTAAATTACCTATCGATAATTTTACCTAAACATTGACTGACCTAAGATTATAATACCTAAGCTCAAATAACCTAATGGACGAAACACCTAATGCACGATATACCTAATGCACGTTTTACCTACTGCACGTTTCACCTAAAGCTATTATACCTAATGCACGAATCACCTAAAGCTGGTATATCTAATGAACGATGTACCTAAACTTGATTTACCTAATGGGCGAAATACCTAAAACTGTTAAACCTATCGAACGAAATACCTAAAGTTAATATACCTCCTGAACGAATTACTTAATGTCGATATCCCTAATGCACGGAATACCTAAAGACTAAATACCTAGCACAAAATTCATATTATTTTGCCGAATGATCAAGTGGCAACTCCACCCAATAAGTCGTATGATTTCCCAACCTTACAGTAGAAACTGTTTATTTCGATAACAAATTAATAATACACTTTTCGAAACGCTACGTTTTAGGTAGTATAATGATTTCGTAAGACTAATACAAAACACAAAAACTTTATTTTTGTAAGTTAACATCATGACGATGAAACTAAAGTCAGTTTTGGCACTGTTTGGTCGCAGTTAACCTAACACGCTCCTCCTCGCTTTGCTCGTCGTCGCACCTATCTCGACTCTGTCAAATGACTAGACCTTATATTATAATAAAAAATAGTAACCCAATTGAATGATTTGGCTAAAAAAAAAATATACCAAATGTTCTATGTCCTAATAATATTCTACTAAACAATAATTATATTTTTGATTTTGCTTTTAGGTATTTCGTTCATTAACTGCATCGACTTCAGATATTTCGTGCATTAGGTATACCGACTTTAGGTAATTCGTGCAGTAGGTATGTTAATTTTAGATAATTCGATCATTAGGTATACCGATTTTAAGTATTTCGTGCATTAGGTATATCAATATTAGGTGTTTCGTGTATTAGGTATATTAGCTTTAGGTATTTCGTGTAATAGGTAAATCGGTTTTAGGTATTTCGAGCATTAGGTGTTTCAACTTTAGATAAATCGACCATAGGTATTCTGAGCTTAGGCAAACCAATTGTAGGTGAAACGTGCAATAGGTAATTCGTTCATTAGGTGTTATGAGCTTAGGTTCATTGATCATTAGGTATTTAAAAAAATAGGTGAAACGAGCATAGGTGATTCAACATTAGGTAAATCGATTTTCGGTATTCTGATATGTAACCAATTTACATCAACCTGATTAGCGTTGCAATACTTATAAAATATGTCATTTAAATTATAGAGTTTTAAATATTTTTCTGCTCAAAAACACACCTTGTTTGACTGTATTCAAAGTTGATAATGGAATATCTATAGGAATGTGCAGAATTGAAGTAAAAACTAAAAGGGATTCCCACACGATTAGTAACAATCGACACGAGGTGACGGAATGACAGCTCGGCATTGGCATCCCTTTTTACAAGTGCAATTGAACTTTAATTATTAAATTTCTTAGCTCCAATGACCGCGTCCATTATTATTCGTTTATTACAGTAATTAGGTGCTCTTTACCTGTGATTAAAATTGAATTCGTTCTCTAAATCACGGCCTAACGGCGGTACTTACCTAGTTACGAGGCTGTGAAATATTTATTAATTACACATTTTTGAATAACTTAACCGAAAAAGGTGACATAAATGTATGCTAAGATGGTGATTAAGGCCTCCATTGCTGGAATAATACCAGCGTCTTCTGAATCCGCGGCAGACGCCATAACACCTGAGCCAGCTGGATCGTGCCGGGCGGCTAGGCGCGGGTGGCTAAACTTCCATGGGCAAGCACGCAAGCAGTAATTATTGCACCTCCTATACGATTTCCTTACGGGATAACGGTATCTTCGTAAGCCCCAAGCCAATTTTTGCAGTATTTGATTTATTTTTATTTTTATAAGAGTTCAAAACTCGAATTGATTTGTACAGCGAGAGAGATGGTCCATTTATACAACTAAGTTACACTAAAGTACCTACTATATCAATTATATAAAGTGTTCATCAAAATGATCGTCAAAACCGGTAAGCCGAGGTGGGCTCCTCTAACTGACAAAACTCAAAAAGAAAAAAATATCCCCAAAAATTTAGTCTTCAAATAAAAATTACATTCTGGATAATATTACAAAACAATTAGTGGAGTAAATTGATAGTAAAATATTAACGTGTGAAACAGCTTCTAACATAAACTCTTAAGTTTCGTGCAATTTCCACCTGACTTTTATTACCAAAGACAATAGAAAATATGGTTACACCTCGATCGACTATCGAGAGGTTTATTCCACTTTACGCGTTTGCTTTTTAAGAGTTTGTATAAACCTTCACGGATATCATGGTCGCATTTTTATCACCTGTCATATCATACGTCACTTTCGCACTTGTTAGAACGCATAGAATTATAATAGACAAGAACAACTGTCAATCTTCAAAAGTGCGACCAAAAATGGAAAACAAGTGTGTGCGTAAATTGTCTATGTGAGATCAAAAATAGTGATGTCATGTTACAACATATTAATAATCTGTCGGTGTTTGATTGCTTTATCGACTACTTTTTCAAATGTGTTATTTTAAACGTTAAAATTCTACGACATTATGATGTATAAAATAACACCTGGGGACCGATTTTTGAACTTCGATCGCTCGATTTCGTCACTCGAAAATCGGTGGAAAACAGCGAAATGCTGATTTTTGAAATACGAGCGATAGAAATTGGGAACCTAATGGTATTGACCACTCGTTTTCAATTCTATTAGTAGAATTTACATGCCTAGTAGTGGAGATATTACTGAACGAAATACACGAAATCCAGCGGTCAAATTTCAAAAATCGGCCCCCTGCACTGCGTGTGCTATCAAAATCGTTACAGCCTTATCTTAGTCTAACTCTTACTGTGTTGGAAAGTGAAGTTTAAATTTACTGCTAAACATCTGCACCTTCAAAAAGGGTATAACAATCGTTATTATTTGAAGTTGGTTATAAAGGTTAATATCTTAATTATGTCTTGTGAAGAAATGATTACATAGCTATTAATATACCGACAAGTTATCGATACTGTCATCTGAACATTTTGTCAAGCCCTAGCGTAAAGTAACAGTTTATGTTTTTACACAAAATATTTTAAGTTATTGAGTAATATGATAAAATATTAGCACACAAAGGAAGAAAAACTTATAATAAACTGTATAAACCGGCTTCTTACACTTTTTATGCTGTTAATTTGACAAAATATCGTTAAGAAAATTTCGCTCGGAATATCATTATTCCTCTGAAATGAGTATTTGCTAGGTTTATTTGGCCCCGTGACACTGAAATCCGGTACACTACAAGACACTATCTTCATTGTATGACTTTATCAAATAGTTTTCTTCCGAATTTGTGTATATTTTTCAAATTGAAAATTACGGTGATACGCTCTTGGCCGTCCGCGGCCGTCGTCAAACTCAAAAATGGTCACGTTTTCTCATTTGTAGTCTGACTCTTTCGCACTAATGCGATATTCATATACGTGATGGCTTCCCTTTCGCACACTTCAGCTGTCTGTCAAGCGCGAGCGCGAGAATGACAAGTCTGTGTTAGAACGTGACAGGCATGGTGACAGATAATTAAAAGGTGAAAATAACAAAATAAGGAGCCAATATAACAAAACACGTGTCCAATATTTTTTCATGTTCTCCAACATATAATCAAACCAGTAATTAACTAGCAATTTGCTTGAACAAAACTCTCTGCAGAAGTTAGAGGGTTTTGACACTTTTCAGTACTTTGGAGACCAATTTCTCCCAGTAGGTTGAGTTTGGTTTAGGCAGCTAATAAAATACGTGTCTGTTATTTTAGACTTCTCAATAACATTATATAAAAATGAATTAAATTGCAGCCGGACAGTTGAGTACCCTTAGCCGTACTGGTTATCGTCTTTATACACATCACGATTTACTTACTAAAAACGACTGAATCTATCTAAACGTTTATGGATTGCCTGTAATTTATGTTAATATTACTAAAACTTTGTTTGTTTCTCGTATAAGTGATTTATAATCTTAGAGAAATAAATATATTTTTGAACTGAAACTAACTTTGTGCTTTCTTCCAGTGATAACGTGTGGTGTGCTACTATAAGTCATACTTTGTAGAAATTTGTCTTATATTGTGGTATCTTATACTCCTAGACTGTTTCTTAAGTGTGTATTTGTTTCTCTTTTGACTTTGATTGCGTCGTGGCCATCGTAAGCACTACACAAAAAAAAACTCATTATTATTTTAGTGGAAAGTGGCTAAGCGGAACAAACCATCACAAAATGGCGTCATTATAGTACATCTCCAATTATTGATATAGTATTGTATTTGGATCACACGGTGTCTGTTTACTTTATAAAACCATTTGCTAGAAGTTTCCTTGATATAATCGTGGTTGTTTAATTGTGTTGTCAGTTTTTCTAAAAGAAAATTAGTAGTCATTTCTTTGTGTGCTTACATTATACGACAGTTAACATTAGCTATTTTATCTATTTTGTTATCGCTATTGACAATTATTTAGCAATTAAAAAGTACCTGATAAGTTATATTAACAGCTATTGTTTTTAGGGTTCCGTACCCAAAGGGTAAAAACCGGCCAAGTGCGAGTCGGACTCGCGCACGGAGGGTTCCGCACCATCAACTAAAAATAGAGCAAAACAAGCAAAAAAACGGTCACCCATCCAAGTACTGACCCCGCCCGACGTTGCTTAACTTCGGTCAAAAATCACGTTTGTTGTATGGGAGCCCCACTTAAATCTTTATTTTATTCTGTTTTTAGTATTTGTTGTTATAGCGGCAACAGAAATACATCATTTGTGGAAATTTCAACTGTCTAGCTATCACGGTTCGTGAGATACAGCCTGGTGACAGACGGACGGACGGACGGACGGACGGACAGCGGAGTCTTAGTAATAGGGTCCCGTTTTTACACTTTGGGTACGGAACCCTAAAAACGGGACCCTATTACTAAGACTCCGCTGTCCGTCCGTCCGTCCGTAATTTTCACAGATGATGTATTTCTGTTGCCGCTATAACAACAAATACTAAAAACAAAATAAAATAAAGATTTAAGTGGGGCTCCCATACAACAAATGTGATTTTTGACCGAAGTTAAGACCGTTTTTTTGCTTGTTTTGCTCTATTTTTTGTTGATGGTGCGGAACCCTCCGTGCGCGAGTCCGACTCGCACTTGGCCGGTTTTTATTTCTAATCACTATACTGTCATATTACTGCCAAGTTTGTACAAAGTTAGCGTGGTCAAGTGTCCATGTGATCAAGTGATTACAATGATCTAAAATCACGTTACGATGTCATTGGAAACGTAAAGGCCGGCGCACAGCGCACCGCTGCGTATCCAGCAGACGTATAAATGAATTAATTTTCTGCAATTTTCACCGCCGGTATGGGCCGCGTCATGCTTCCGTTGCTGCATTAGGTTCACCGTGCACTGGCTATGGGTTTTCCAGACCACACCGTGATATGAATGCAGTTTATTCTGTTATCTGTGAAGTTTTTTGAATTAATGAAAGACGCATTACTACTTAACAATTAAAGTTTGGGACGCTTTCATTAAAATTCATAAGTTAGTAATTATAGGTCGGTACAACGTTGTGTATGTATATGTATTTCACTTAAAAATGGAAAAACAGTAGCTCCAAGAATTATGTTACCTATGTGTGTCTATCGTTACAATCTAGACGGTACTAAAAAATCGATGTTTAGGATGCGGTTTGCTTTAAACACCACTCGTGATGGACAGCGTACCGTCACGACAGGCGACTGACCCGCTGCCCGCCGCGGGAGTCTGCCGGCCTAGCCAAGGTGAAAGCGGACCCTAGGCTCCCATGAGCCATCGCAAAAAAAACCCGGGACAATGCTAGGAAGATGATGATGTGTCCTCGTGATTTTGAGTAGAAATAAGCAAAAAGTTGATAGGTAACCAAGCATAATTATGATCGATTACTGTAGATACTTTAAAATATTTTGGAATTAAAGTAACAATTTCGAAGTTAATATATGCCAGTCGACATCCTCTATAAAGCATTGTAATATGTAAATTAATGTACATCTCTATAGCCAAGTATGGAAACCAGTACGCCGTGCATTGTGATTTGTTTTCTTCAATTGATAGCACTTCTGTTTAATGAGGCAAGCTTTTCACAAGTTATGATTGAATGCTGAATGTTAGAAGTTAATTAGCATTCTTTGAAACCGAGTAGGTATGTTTATTGTTTACGTACAGTATTAAATTATTAAAGCTTATACTACGATATTTTTCAACGAAATACTTTACAGAGCGATTTTTTTATTGGATTCTCTAAAATTACTTAACCCTTTACCTACGGGTGTCAACCAGAGTTGCCAGTAAGGCAACATCGCTGCAGTACGGGTGTCAACTATAGTTGATCGAAGTAATAGTCGTGTTAAACATTTTTTTTTAATCAAAACGAGACCTTGTGGCTTGGTAATAGCGGTCACATTATGCACTGGGATTAGTATAGATACAAAAAAAAACATAATATTTCGGTAGATGGCTCTGACATAAAACATAATTTTAAAATTACCGTTTTTTTGCTGGCAACTGGGGTTGACACCCATACTGCAGAGGTGATAGAAATTGAACTCAATATGGCGGACAATAGTGTTGTTTTAAATTTCATCGACTTGTTGTCGATATGAGAGTACGGCGTGGCAGTGTTTGGAGTGTTATTTTTATTGTTTTTTTTACCGTTTTTGGTTCAAATATTAGAATTTAACATGTCATGAAATCATTATTAGGTACTATTGTAACTACCTAATAATAATTTCACTAAATTCATAAGTTTTACAATTACTAGGTTATCGATATATCGACAAATGTGTCGATAGACACACATCACTATTTTATTTTCCATAAGTGGCAAATTGTTTTTATGCAACGTTTTAAGTGATTGATATTTATGCATTATTTTCATAATTATCGTTATTTAACTGTTTATTTGTGTTAAGTATACTATAAACTAATGTTCTTAAACTTAAACTTGTGAAATCCGCGAGTAGTAACATAAAAATCTTCAATTTCTTAGTGACTGATATATTGCTTAATAGCAGAAAAAATAGTGCACATTATTACTCCAAGTGATTATTTATTGATTAAACACATTACACTTATTGTGTGTGAAGTTTCAAGTGTGTAGCTGTAATACTTCAAAAGTTACAAGTAAGTGAAATTATGCCTAATCGCTGACACTCGCCAAAACATGCCCGTATTGGGCGGTGACGGAGTGATTCAAGGGCCCGTAGGTAAAGGGTTAAAGCTTGCGAACAAAACTTTCGCTCTTCCATGGATAACATCTATATCTGATCAGTAAAAATGTATGAATCTGACAATATTTTTGCGTTTTTTCGGGGTTGGTCCCATAATAAAAGTTAAGTAACACCTATATATTCACATTCAGCTCACAAAACATGGCTAAGGGTTGAAAACAAAAATCCTTATTATCCAGTGTCCGCCGCGCCTAACCGTCAGACGGTGCGGAGATGCACCATGTTTTTATTTGTGATTGCAGTCGTACCGTTACTCATAAACAGCATATCGCAATTCATTCACCAGATACCTCAATTTAATAAGTTACAATCTGTCGTTTTTAAATGGAATATACTTAGCTATGTACATGTTGTGTTTAAATAAATTAAAAAGGCAATTTACTATTAAAAACTTGCTGGTAGATCACAGATCCGGCATTTGGTTCGGTCTGGTGGAGATGTTTCAGTTAGGTAACCGTATATGTATTCATCATATACATATTGTATTGGATATAAGTGTTGACAGCAACAAAATAACATATGGCCAATAAAAGTAATCTACCTACATGACAACATTGACAACACATTCAATGCAAATGTCAAACAGTTTTATCCCCTTATGTATTCATAAAACTTAGCAAACCTTTGTTAAATTGTATCCCATTCTAGCAAACATAAATGTCAAAATTACGAATAAGGTAAGGACAAAATATTATCAAGGGCTTGTTAGACCTGACAAGCATTTTTGAATAACAATATTAACATAACGCAATGGGTATGATTTTAAAATGCTTACCTAGTAACTGGTACAAGAAATAAAACCACTTGATTAGTTTTCACGTTATCATTATCTATGTCTAATATTTTTTTGACTTCTGTAATGATCCCTAGCTTTCAATCCGCGAAGTAATGATTTGGCTTTAAAATAATGAACTTTTTCAACCATTGTTTCATGACATTGACTGATTATATCTATTCATTCACACGATTCTTTATCAATATTAGTCCTCAACGACCACGTTGTTTGAAGAAAAGTATACATACTACTTATAACAATTTTAAATCTAAAGACTATTACATTGAAGTACAAAAAGCTTTGATTCAAGTTATACACATGATGTCTTTAGTTCATACGCTGTTTGATTTGAGTATGTTTATTGCAATCTAATGGCATTTTTATCAATTTCTTATATGTACTTTCTAATGAATATCTTTAGGGATTTTTATTTGTTTAAATAAAATGGACTTTAAAGGCATTTCTTTAAGGCTTGCATTGCTGTAGTGATTTCAGATTGAGTTAAAACAATTGAAGGTTAGAATATACTAACACGCATTAATCATACAAAGTCAAATTGTTTAGATCAAATGGAAGCTCGCTTGTAGTTTAAGAACTAGTTGTAAGAGAATAAGGTTTAATTTTCATCGTTCGTGTTCAAAAACTTAAGTTGGAGTGCACACGACGAGCGAGAGATTGACATTTAAATGCTTAAGTGGAAGTGAAAGGCTGAGAAGGCGATATTTTTGATTAAAATTGGAAAATAATTGCGTCTCCCACGAGGTTGCGACCGTTCACGTAATGGTTTAGTTTTTTCTTAGTTTTTACTCGCATAGTTACGATAAACCGACTATTTCCGGTAATTTGAGTGGTTACTTTAAAGTTTTGTAGGAGCAGAAAATGTATTTTATATAATAAATCGTATAGTGGTGTGGTAGGTAGTTCCTGCGTAGGTACCTATATGTGTCAACGTAGGCACAGATAGTAGTTATGACGACATTGATCTGGATTTTGAATGTAAAAAAAATTGTACCCAGTACAAATTTTCATTTTGCCTTCCCTTTTTTTCCCTTCATATTGATGAAAATTTTAAGGATAACTATCAATATTTTAAACCCAATTAGCTCTGTGAACTAATTACAAAAGCATTAAGTTTAAAAATAGCCAAGTCCTTCGTCCATCGCACGTTGACCCGTCTCAGACAGATGGCGGACGTCAGTGACAAACGAAAGCGGTATGATACGGTAAAAGGAGGGGTCATTCATAACTGGTTACGTACTGTACCGCTCTTGCGCTAAATGATGCTTGACTGAAGATACCGTAAATACATAAAAAAACGTGAAATTTCAATAGCTAATAAGTCTGTTGTTTACTATAATTATTATTGCTTCATTTAACTTCTTTGGCTTCTAAGAAAATGACGGTATGTCGAGATACGTTGGCTTGAAAAGTTATAAGTAAGTGTATTATAATTATACATTACGAGTTGGCGAGTTCTAGATAATTGTTCATTTGTTACGTTTTAATATAACATCTAATTTGTTTTATGGAACAAGATAATAACACATCACTCAAAAGTAATAAGTTTAAATGAAAACAATATTGAAAGGTGGCGTTTTCTTTTAATTTATCAATAAAAAGAATAGGCAAGTGACGCAAAAACTGTCTATAAGTACGAGTTAAGTTAATGCGTCTTCACTGGGGACATCATAAAATAAATAGACATTAACGCCTAATTTTCTTACTTCATCATAATAGGCATATAAAGTCCGTCAACCAAATCTTGTCAGTAGTAAAAGACGGCAAATTTGAAAAATCGCGGGTTAGCAACACTGTGTTCAAATAATTCCAAAACGCGTGTCATCTGTGTTTTATCTGTGGAATGTGGATCGTGAACGACAGCCGTCATCTTATTTGTTTTCATTTGGTTTTCATTCTGAATCGTTTCTGTTTCAAGAGATATTTCTGCTGTCACCATTAAATACCAATACATTAAATAAGAATAAGCAAAGCTAAGGGGCCTACAATGTACAATCATGCTCGTTGGCGTTGATGGTAAACATTACTAAAAATTGAGGTTATGACAAGTATTGGAAGAACTCTTTCGAACTTTTACGATTATGTTCAGTTTTTTGTTTTAGGGTTAAAAGGCATAAATAAAATTAAAACGTATGCCTAAATCTATCCAACAAGACCATAAATTGTGTCCTGGAAACCGTCCATAGGCCCACATGTCTAATATTTTCAGCAATCAGTTGTGACTATTTACAAAGGTAAACTTGATTATATCGCCGTTCTTTCGCAATATCTACCTAATCCATACATGTTTGTTGCAGGATTAAATCTTGCCCAATATAAGGCGTTCGTAGTAGGTAGTATCTTTTCAGACAATACTTACCTATGGCGGTTTATGTACGTGTACAACGCAACCAAGTCGAAAAGTGACCCTTATCTTATTTACCTTTAAATTAAATAAACACCCAAATATCAGTTGTTTTATTTTTAATATGTATATTGTACAATATATACCAATCAAAAAAATTACACAGGTATGTCATATTCATCCAGAACAGTACACTAATTTACATTAACAAGTGGCATATTATATTGTAAATAACAAATATATGCACTATCTAATTATCTGCATTTTGATATGATTTTATTTTAGTAAACTTAGAAGACATAGATAGGGAACAAAAAGAATATAAGCAGTTGTTTTTGATATCTTCAAATTTGTTCATCATTTTGATTAACATTGTTTTAACGTCGCTTTTAAATTGTCCGTCCATGTTTCAATTTTTTTCAATAAACCGCGAGTGACAATTTGAATTGACGTACGCAGGGGGCACTCAGCGGAAAAAAAAATCTGTTGGTTCGATGTACATTGCTGCTTTTCTTAGCGCAATACTGCTCTTTGAGTGTTGCCCTACTTTAGTTTGCTTTACATTGCTACTGACAAGATTTGGTTGACGGACTATATGTTAAAACCTTTTACTTACTAATTAATTCTTAATTGTTATATGAGTTTTAGATAGTAAATGTATCCAAAGACTAGAAAAATACGCCGGTTTTCCCGAATATTTTTGACCTACGTGGAAATTAGGTAAACTTATCAACAAGTTTTTTTTATTACCTACTTTCGTTAGAAATATTAATTTGGTGTTTGATATTTAGGAACATCAATAATTATTATAATAATTTTAGTAGGTAGGTACCTAGTCGTAATAATGAGAAATTAAAACTGTAACTTGATACTTAAATTGAAACATAACAAAAAACCTGCTCTGGATACATTACAAAAATTATCCAAGCATTTTAAACCCGGCGTTTGACATTTAAGTGAACATCTGCTTGTAATCAGAGGATACATTTTGCATTTTTAGTGTTTAATTTTGCCGTGTGTGGTCTATGTATAATCGTTCATATTAGATACAGAGTAACGAGTCGACTATCGTATTTAATCTAGTTTACGATCGTCTACAATGTACATAAGGTGTATTTGGGTAATTCTGAAAGGAACAAACATTTAAAAAGTGGAGTACCTACCTATAATATCGAAATGGGATTCTTATTACAACGTATTATGAGTGACTTTAAATAGTTTTTGGGATTACCCCATTTCTTAAATTACCCGAATACACCTTACTCCTGTTTTTATAAACTACATATAATGTTTTACTGCCAGTAATAAACTACACGGGAACTTTTTTAAATGCAACTTATCTTTTATCTTCGTCTTCCTTGCGTTATCGCGCTCATGGGAGCCTGGGATCCACATGACAACTAATCCCCAGATATGACGTAGGCACTAGTTTTTACGACAGCGACTGCCATCCGACCTTCCAACCCAGAGGGGAAACTAGGCCTTATTAGGATTAGTCCAGTTTCCTTGCGATGTTTTTATTTACCGAAAAGCGACTGGTAAATATCAAATGATAGGTATTTCGTACATAAGTTCCGAAAAACTCATTGGCACGAGCCGGCAGTTTGCTCTTTCTAATTTTAGATAAAAAGTGTACAATTTGTGACGTTTGTACTTTTTCGCCACGTTTTTTACTGTACGCTTCCAATTTAAGTAGGTATTAAGTATTGTTGACAAGCTATTTAACACTAGGGAGGTCAAACTCTATCTCGCAGAAGGTTAAGCATGATACCACCTTGCATATGCAGCAGTCAGCCTATAACAAGAAGTTGTTTACTTCCTGATAACGCCCTAGAACACCTTCTTACCGTTTATTTTAATTATCTCACCGCCAGCCAGCATAATTATGAACACATCAAGACCGTCGTGCTTGGCCAATTTTTATCCGTTTCTTTTTACTCGTATTCTGCGGCTGAGTTAGCATGGCTGCATTGCAGTTTCTGATATTTCGCTGTTTGAGGTTATGTTTGTTTCAATGTTTTTTCTTTATGAGCATAGTCTGTATTGATTTGTATTTACGGTTTGTTGCGATAGGGTTAAAAAATAGATTGCTCAATACAGAGGGCGATTTAATTGCGTTCCTACTTGGTTCCTACTGTTATTATGATAAATTTTAAAAATGAATTGATGTTTAGTTACAAGATTATTATTATTCTACTTATGTTAGTCTGTAAGGTATGTATGTGTGGACCTTAGTTGCCTGAATAAATGATATGTACTTGATTTGATTTTACATCTGTGATATTCGACGACTTTCAAGGTTGTCAAAGAGTCTCGACTCTTTATCCAGTACCTAGAATAAATTAGTACCACTGAAAAACCGCAAATAAAATTTTGTCATGGTATACTTACTTCACTAACTTGTAACTGAGTAGAGTTGTAGAGTCGTACTTATTGCAAACCTTTTTGGTTTTTGTTTCTCTTTAGTTCTTGACGTTGACATAATTAACAATTTACAAGGCGCAAGCCAAAAAACTAGTTTATAGTGTCTAAAATGTTTGTGTTTATCAATTTAAGCTGCGTTTAAAATACTAATAGAATATCAAAAATAGTTGCTTGTTAAAAAAATAATTTCAGCGCATAATCTGGAGTCAAATGAGACAAATAACTGGACTGCATCCCGGTCCACATTGAAAGGTAACTAAAGTTTTACGTTTATCTGTAGTAGTTTATCAAATAGTTCACATTGGCTACAAAGGATACTTATTGAATCGAATAGATCGTAAATTACAAATTATTCCAATTTGCAAATCCCCCGAGGCGGTATGACATCGATCCGTCCAATTACACTGACAGCGCGCACGCATTAATCGGAAAACGCGCGTTCACGTCATTTTGACGCGCACCACCATTTGTTACGTGTCATGTATAATGTTTACTATTATCATTTGATTCGCTTAATTTATTTCATTATTATTCAAATAGCTTGTAAAAATATTATCCTCAGTGGGTCATTCACTATGTTCTAAATGCGAGAAATTATGCAAGTCAATGAAAAAACTACAAATATACGGTCACAGTTACAAGAGTTCTATGAAGGTTCAACAAATGGACCTTCAGACAAAATGTTATTTATACATGTTACTGAAGTTTATGAGAGTTTAACCTTTGTTTATGTGTCACTATAAACCGGACAACGCATGCAGGACCTAGTAACTACATACTACCTAGTAATTTTGTTCTGTAGGAATCACCAATTTTAAAACAAACATGTACCTTGTAAAGATTCAAAAGTCAGATAGGGTGGCATCACCTACTTATATTTTGATAAAGCACGTAGGTACGCATAAAGTTTATGACCTGAAACCATTCACACATTGAATTATAACTAGATTAACTAGGAAGTAATACGAAATAGCACAAATTGATTGTATGTGCTCACAATTCTCTAATTATATGTAATGTACTGTTTACTGTTATCATTGATGTTTCAAAGACTACTTATAATATTTATAAATATCGTTTGTGGTTTTTTTTTCTTAAATGTAACAAATATTTAGGAAAACACAATAGTCAATCTGAAAGCTTATTGGTCCCATATACATTTTTCTGACTTAGTCAAACAATTGCCAAATATCACTGCCCTAGTAGTCGGGAGATTAAAGCAAAGGGAATGACGCTGGTACGATGATGACTGACGGGTCTATGTGTGCCGCAATGATAGTAATTACCTAATGATAAGCCATTTAAACGCCGCCCGCGGTCCGGTTGTAGTGGACTTAATATTGTTGTAAAGTCTGCAGAAAAAGCAAATTATTCTATGTTCATAATTTCTTCTATTGCGTATCGACCGTATCGTCACTGATTCAGATATGTGAAGGTAACTGGGAAACTAATTAACTCGGTCTCATAAATTTTACGTTGCGTTAAAAAAAAACATATTAATTTGTACCTGTATACATTTTAAAATAGTATGTGAAGATACAGTATGTGACCTTCGGAGAATAATAAACCAAAGAAAAAAACTAATGGGAATAAACAACTAATTGTTGCGAAATATGCAGTTGCCAAGCAATATCGGCTCAAGTAATCATGTGTAAGAAAATACATTACATCAAGTTATTATATTAGTAATATTTTACAGCATCAACTGTTTAAGATACCGTATTTTAAATCATTTCAGGTAATTTAGTGAACTTAACTATTTTTATTCAATTTTAAACTCACTAGCGCTTCAAATAACATAATGGCGATGTTTTCCAAAACATTTTGACTATATAATTGAATATAATTGCACAATTACGGTAACACCGTTGTATAATTTTCTTGCTGACCGTACGTTTTCGAGGAACGAATTCCGAAACATTCGTTTGATGCCGTATAATAAGACCAAATTATGAAAAAGTTACTTTGTACAATAAATATTGTTGTCGAAGGATTGAACAGTAGGTTTTAAAATTAGAGTAAAAATGGTGAATGAGGTTGAGAGAAAATTACTGAGTTGTCAAAAGGCATTTGATTACGTAGGAAAAATACTAATTACCTACGTAAATTATATATTTTTCAGTACCATCTACTTATCAAAATATCAGATAAGCATCACAGAATTAACTTATTTGAGGCATATTAATAAAAATCCCTGAAAAAACAACTAGAATAAAATCATTATAACTTTACAGTGAATATTGGTACTACTGTAATTACATATTACATTATTAGAATAAATGCAGAGGTTAAAATCACATGGCATACAGGTCACTCAACTTACGCCATAAAAAGCTGTTTAAAAACTAAAATACGTTTGATTAACTGAATCACGGCTTCGGGGAAGTTCGCGGAGCTTTTGTGCAATTAAACTGGAGTTTTATCTAGATCGTTGTGTGCTTTCGCTTATAATTTTATAGGTTTTACTGGAATTATTTGTCCAAAGATAATGGTTTTTATATTATAATTTACGGTAAAAGGTGACAGTGACATTTTCTTTGAGGTTATCTTGTCGCTATTTCGTGATGTGTCACTCAAAATACAGTCTAGGTTAGATTTTGTCTTCTTTTGGGGTTTTTAATGTTTCTTTAATTGTCTTAATAGTGTATTATCATTTACCTAGTGATTCAATACTTTTGACAAAAAAATGCACGTTTAATTTTTTTGGTCTTCACCTAAGCAAGCAACAATTTGAAGTAAAAATATTTCACGTGAGTAACATTTAATCAAAGGCTCCTTTGTGGAGGAAAGAAACCTATTACCGGCTATAATGGCACACTTGGTTAATTTAATTGGATAAATATTGTACTTCGTATAGACCGAGGCTTTCTTATCTCGGTTTTATGGAACAGTGAATGGAGAGGAGGTGGCTATTTTTTATTTTATTTTGTCAATTTAACTTTAAGCTAGGATTATTTTATACATGCTGTACTGAACTATCTTTTTGCTCTTATATTTTACTTTTTAGGGTTATAATTATCTATAATAATAGTCAGTTATTTCAAACAATAAACAATATTAAAAAGAAAGGACAATGAACACATTTAATTACCTACCATTAATTTGTAGACCTTAATGTTAATGTCTGTAGCTCAAACTCGGGTAGAAGAGGTACAGTCAGCATCAAATACTGGCAACCAGAGTGGCCAAATATATCGTAACACACCTTTGTTACCATATAAATAAGGATGTGTTCCGATATATATGTTCACAATAACCGTTACTATCTATTTGATACTAAATGTACTTTAACTTCAACTTTAGCGATTGCTTTTAAATAACTTTTTTCTTAAGCTTCGAGAACTATAATGCAATTTGCGATGGACCTAGAAGACTTGTCTTGTTAGAGCGACGAGTAGATTAATATTAGATTTACTATTGCTATTTTTCAGTTAAGTATACAGTCATAACAGTGATAATAATATACGTAGTATTGCCGGTACTGTAGTTTTGCAAACGAAGCGGGTCCCTTGAGGGCGCTGCGCGTGCGCCCGAGGCGCTGTGACGTACGATGAGGCCGCGCGCGATACCGCGTGCTTTATTGTTCTGTTTCGCGGCACCCGGTAGCTGGCGAGTGGCGAGCTACTATGGTTTTATTCCATTCGCTAAAGCAAGTCGATCTCTTATTCAAACTTGTGTAGGGTTACTTCCGGAACGCGTAGAATTATTACGGGTCATGTTACACTGGTTCGCTGGAGACGCAACTCGCCCGTGCTCGCGCAACAAATGAAACTACACGTCTTGCACTCAGCTGGTTAGATTGTTTTGACGCATAACACCAAGTTGCTGTTGTGTTGTAGAATCGATGTGTACCTTTAGATCTTAGTAAGGTTTGATACGTGTAGTAAAATTACTCCAAATTATATCTAATCAACCATAAAATCTATAGCTACAACGCCCAATAACTAATCACATTATTAAATGTCCCATTTGCACGTTAAAAAGGCTGCTGCAATAAGTCAGATGTTGATTTATTGCAACAAAAATCTGATTTTGGACATCGAAACTTAAAAGTACACGTAAATTGATACTAAACAGTAGCTTATTTACACTTAACGCCTAGTTAAATCTGAAACCGACCGTAATTTCACATATATTAGGTTCAAAATATTTTTTATTTCATGGAATTGGCGGTTTAAAGCGACTTATTCTCTTAGTTCAAGGCATAAGGTACATTTTGGGTTGCATGTTAAGAGTTAAGGTGTTAAGGGTATAAAGTTACAAAACCGAAGTGTTTTCCATTCCATTAAACGCTTAACATCTGTACGAACGTCAAATCGAGTTAACCCTTTTTAAAAGACGAAAGATGTATGCGATGTCGCAAAATGTTTGCCAGTCTTTTGAATCCTTTTATAAATGTTACGTTATAGGTAAGTAGGTATAGGTATATATACTATAAAAGGTTGTTATTTAAAACAGAATTAATTTATGTGTACCTACTTAGGTAACATCACTAAGAATTTTAAAATTAATCACCGACATTGTGAACAAATATGTTAAACATATTTTCTTAGCGTTTTTTAATACCCAACTGACGTTTAGACGAAACTTCAACGCGACATCTATGGGAAAAGGTTTAAAAGACGATTATGCATGAACGAAATTGTATTATTCAGGTTTATGATCATAATACAGCGTCCATACAGAAATCTATTAAAACGATATCAGCGCTTACTAGACACCTTGAATCATAAAACGGCAATAACCATTCCTTACTCTAATCAAGAAGCAACTTTAAATCATAATGTTATGAGTCAATTTTTGCCTTAATCTACTGTCAGTTCGCAAAATACAACTGGATAAATAATTAGGGATACATAATTTATATTATTGTTTATTTCGTTTGCTTAGGTTTGCTGGCTTTAATGTAACCCAGATATATTTATTGGTGTCCCGGAATGGAAGAATATCGTAAGCGAGAATTTTATGGGTATATGATGTTGATGTGGTATTTTCTCGCACTACGCGCTTCTCGAATTAATTATTTTTGCATAAGTTAATAATATTGTGACTAAGAAATAAAAAATTAAACGAAGCGCGTACCTAGACGTTTATTATGGTAACGTCGGTCCCATTAAAAATATCATGAATAGTACCTAGTTTTTTTTTATAATTAATCACACAGTATAAAACCGCGTATAAAAATATGTGTATTATGACTTGTATTTTGCTTTTCCTTATGGCAACTTATTATGTGAAGGTACACACATGCTATTTTTTTTGCATTAATTAAAGAGTGACGTCATTATATGACTTTAGGACTCATATTAGTATTTTGTGCAACAGGTACATAATATAATAAGGCTTCTTAAAATTCAAGGGCGGAAGTTAAAAAACGAAACGAAGTTGAGTTTTGTAAAGACAGGTTAAGATCTAATTAATTAATTATGTACCGTTGCACATACTCGTAATATTTTTTCTAAGACAGCAGCAAACACCTAAAATTATAAGTATTTATTGTCTAATTCATATATTTCAATACTTTTATCGTTCATAATATTATTTACATTTCGTAGGTAGATACCAAGTAGTATAATTTATGACTTAATTACTGGTATGGTTGAATACAGCGCTGTCTCAGTGGGAGGTTATTCAATAGGATAACATGAATTGTACTGCAATCAAAGAGTATCTTCAGTCCTACCATATACAATTATACACACATTATTATGTATCTATATTGTATATAGTGTGTGGCCTATAACGCGGGCGAAAAATTAAAACGTAGATTCTACTCTTCAAACTAGACAATGTTTGTTCAGCTACTTTTAAAAATAACTTGTGGTTTGTATTTTAAAACACTTTAAAATTTAATCGAACACGCAATGTATTACGAAATTGATTATGCGTACAGGCATAAGGCAGATGACAAGACTGACGGGCAATGTCAATTAGACGGAATTTAAAAATATTATTTAGTTTGTTTGAAAAAGGGACAATTTTAAGACTACATAATTTCAAAAAGTTGTTGAACAAAAGTTTTATTGTTTGAGGAGTAGAATCTACGTTTTAATTTTTCGCCGCGTTATTTAAGTTTATAAATTTTATGAAAATGTTAATGATAATTAATACCATCGATCTAGTTCAAGTGAATTTCATGTGTTGAGTTGCTGTTACAAGTGACCTATTCTGGTCTTTATGGTGACATTTAGATCATGACTGCAGCAGCGGACAGTGTCAACAGTCGCGTCAACGTTGCAAAAATAACACTGCAAGAATATTGCTGCTGCACCAAATTTGGATAGGTATTTTTAATTTTTAGATTTAGTTATTTTAATTGTAGTTAGTTTTAGTTTTATATTCTATGTCTTTTAGTAATTTATATTAATAAAATATATTGCTGCTGCAGTCGACATCCGAATCTCACGTTTAAGAACACACAAAATTGCAACATGACTTCGCTCATGCTGAATTAGGTACACAGCTTCCCAATTGCGTGACAGCAACCAGAATGCAGTCCTTTCACTCTCATTCATACTGTTTTGTTTTAACGAGCCTGAGATTTACCGTCGAAACACAAGAGGACCATCAGCAGCTGCACTTCTTATAGTAACTTAGGAAGGTTCTAGGATTCTAATTAAATAAACTGTGAGGATTAGGATTCATAGGAAATAAATTTAGAAGCTCGAATTCCACAGGTGATTTTTTGAGATAAGTATATTTATGAACCTCAATTTGTTTAATATACATAACTTAATTCGGTTTTCGCATTTTTTCGCGAAACTGTTATTCACAGAATTGGACTTCATCAACTAGTTTTAAAATTTGTCTTTAAATTAAAATGTCCTTAAAAACCCCTTTTCAGTAAACCTCTTGACCCTTGTAGTACTAAACATAACCGTACACCAACCAGACACCGGAACGAACCCTGTAATGAGATGTTCCGCTGTCCGTTAGACAAACAAAATCGTCACCAGGTCACTCGAAACCTTTCACTCGTCACGCAAACATCCCATCGCTCCATGATTAAAAATCAGCCAACATCACGCCATTCATTGACACGGCGTTATCAGCTCGCGTGTGCCGACCACGTGGTGGTGTCTAGTTAGGTAACACACGCAAAGCACGCAAGCGAAACACGCATGCCTGAAGCTTCTGTGCTCGAGCTTCTTGAATGCACGATAGCTTGTTTGGGTTTGGTATGACGCAGGAGACGGGGTCAGTTATGCGACATGTCGCTTGTCGTTGCCCGTTATCGGTGCGTGTTTGAGGCATCTGCATGCCGTTCCAGTTTTGTTGAGATTCTTGAATGCATGGATAGCTCGTGCGGAACTGCGGACTCGCTGTGGCCGCGAGCGCCGTTGTCGCTTATCTTATCTTGTATATTGTGATATTATTTTAATTTCTTATGGTGTAAAAAAATTACACTTGAAACAGGACCAAACCAATGAAGTGCTGACCTTCAAAAAATTTAAAGTCTATAATAATCCAAGTCTAACGCAGATAGCTTCTAATTGTACGTCGGTTCGATCGCCGGCGAAATTTGCATACCTCATTGCCGGTTCAACATGGCAATTTGAAGTTAAAGCCCAAACTTCGTATGATCCACCTAATAAAAGGTTATGATGGAGAAATTAACAATACCTTATGCTTTCTTACTTTTGTTAGATGATAAAACGTTAACAATTTTTTTCTACTCCAGTAGGGTTAGTTGTTGATCAACGAAACACTAAAAGTTTAAGCCTTCCTATCTCTGGTGTTTTTAAAGTTATGAGTGTGATATTTCGTATGAAGATAAACAATTTATTTGGCTATCATATGGCGTTCTTGGTTTCTACTTATTTTTAACAGTTTCTGTATTATAAAGCTTTTTTTGAAAAATGAGTTTTGTTTCATTGTATACTTGTGCATGTTTTCAATGAAACACTCTAATTTTTACAGTGAAACAGATGTAATATATATATTCTACCATGAAACATCCTTAATAAACATTGAAACGTTGTAATAAATAAGTTACATTAATACATACATCCTTTCAATCAATTAATGAGAAAGGAAAGGAGAAAATAGTGGTAGGCTGAAATTTGTTATTTAAAAGGTTTCCAAAATATGGAATCGTTATAAGATTGCTGAAATATCTAAAAGCGAAAGACTTGTTTCACTCCTAAGTTTTACGCACTCCTAAGTTTCATTGTGAATCGAAAATCTGGTCGGCACTTACGGCATGCTGCGAGAAAGGCGCCTTTTATGTCCACGGAGCATAATTGCCAACTAGGTGGACGCGGGAGGGGTTTAAGCATCTCCATGCTTGATATCATACACTTTCTTGCAACATAGTGATTATAAACGACTGTTTCAATGTTAGACATGTGACCTTAACCTTGCCATCAATGAAACATTCAACATATAAACTATCCTATCTCAGCCATTTCTAAAGTTAAGTATCTTATATTTTGTCATATGATAGACAAATTATTATCAATTTTCATGGTATTTTAGTTTCACAAATTTCGCACATAGTCTTTAATTAATTAAAAAAATAATGAGTTTGTTTCATTGTGTACTAATACTGGTGTTCAGTGAACATCATGTTTCATTGTTTACTACATAAATATGTTTCATTGTGAGACTAGGGAGTGTTTTTTGAAACAATTAAAAAAAAACTGCACCAAAGAGTGAAAGAAATTTAAAAATATTTAGCTCCAAAGTAACTTTAATACACATAGAACACAACAAAAAATTAAATAACGCCAAACTAGACTCTATATCTTGGTAAAAAATTGCGAAACATAAATGAAAAATATTACTTTTGTCACACGAATTCACAATAACGCTCGTAGCAACGTGCTCCTTCTCCGAGACGCGCTCGCGTATTGGGGAGGTGCTGGGGGTCCTTGAGCCTGCCCTTGCTTGACAGACGGCACTAGCTGATAACTCCTAGTTTCCGAGATATCGCAAAGTTTGACTGTGTACGATTGTTTCAATGTTCGACAACTGACCCTACTTTTATTTGTCATTTAAAGGGTCGTGCACACACCTTTAAACCCCTATCTTATACTTGTCAAGACAAGTCTTTAGTCTATTCCCCGAAAAAAGTATTTGTGCATACCTACACGCAGTATCTTTTTGACACTTTTACGATACTTCGTGTAATCACCATTTAAAAAATATTGTTTGAAATACATTGTTGCCAACCTAATTTTAATTGTCATATCTGACAGATGAGTGAACCATAGACATGTTTTTTAAAATTAATTCATTCTTTTCCCGCGCGTACCCTCCATTCTTTGCTACTTCTTGAATGAAAAATATTTGTTAAATTTACAATTTTATTTCAAAGTAAGTGCTTGGTCGTAGAAAAAGTATTGTATGCAACGTTGTTTAACTGAATCAAAAAATACTCGTGGCGTCTTTATTAACAATTTTCGGCTTCGCCTCAAATTGTTACTCACGCCACTCGTCTTTTTTGACCTCTCTTAAACAACGGTTGCATAAAAAAATACTATAAGAAGGATTACCTACTTCACGGTTTTAAATAGCTTGATAATAAAATACATCTCATAAGAAAAAAACAATAGAAATTATTTTTTTATAACGTTACTAGTTTCATATACATATGTATTAAAAGTTGTGAAAAAAGTACCTACCCAAGATTAAAATAAAAATATTATCAATGTCATTGTAACTTTATAGGTCCTAGTATCTGACGTGCATAGTATCTGTCGTGTATATGTTTATACAGAAGATACAAAAAAGAAACTGACTCGTCCCGGGATCCGAACCCGGACCGTCACCTGAGCGTTCGTGACCGCGCCACATTACGTCTGTGTTCGTGCGAGCATGAACGTTAAACTTCATGACCCTTGAACGGATGCTTTACATTTATACTAGTACATTTATAATAATGGCAGAGTACCTACATATCAGTTATTGTATTCTAAAGACTTTGTACAGTTGTTGATAGTACCACTGAGTACATATATGTCTATCTATACCACTGATCCATTGCATTGAAAACAAGATTTCAAGTTATTAAAAAAGTCACTTATAAAATTTTGGTCGTATTTCGGTCGACATGTTTCGATTGTCACCTAGTAACTAGTGTAACCGCCTGCGCATAGCGTACACGGGCGAGTGATCCGTTGTAATACTTATACTTATAAGTATTTTGTATAACTTTCATAGTTGAATTGAATAGAATTGTTAAGTCACACGATCTGCGTAAATATTAGATATCGTGGGGACATCCAAAAATACACATTTTTTAATGTTTTTAAGGCTCATTTCATGTCACCGTTATAACGAGAAATAACTTAATTCTGCATCAAACGATTTTAAAGCAAACATTAAGTACCATAACGGCATAATAAATATAGCAATAATGGTACTGTTGGACCATAAATGGTATCTTCCGTTTCCATTCCCCTAGTTAACGATAGTTCTAATTACCAGTTTGAGAGAAACTAGCCAATAGTAAAATCTTAATTGGCAACTTCTCTTTCATTCACATACCTAATTAAAAATGGAAAAAATAATAAAAAAACAGTATAACCTAACTCTTATCGAATACTTATAGAAGGTAGCTGCTGAGTTCCGGGCCAAAAAATAGTTTATATAGGTATCGCATTTAGAGTTCCGTACTCAAATTCGCAAAAATGTAACCCTGATAGTTCCTTCATGTCCGTCCTTCCGTCTGTCTATTCGTAATATTCGTATGTCATCATAGCCATTTATTTCAAAAATTATAAATGATGTATCAATTTGTTGTGGTTACGATATTATCGTGATCTTGTATTAACACGACTCACAGTACACTCAAGAGCACCAAGAAGCGACAGCTAGACATCTAATGATACGACTTTCAGTGATCCCAGTGCGTTTCGCCAACACCACGCCAATCACTGTGAACTATCGTCAAGGTCGTATTAAAACAAGATCAAAACCAAAACTAATTCTTAAATAAGAATCGGTTTCGTGGACTACAATCAATGGCTACAATAATGACCAAAAAGTGGAGCCGAAAAACAAGCCAAACTACAGTTTGTATCTTGATTTCATTACTGAATGAATGAAGTGCTTACTCGTAAGAGGGGAGTGCATTTTAAAAATGGTTGATCTCTAACATCGCTCTGCTGCTATCGGAGAAGGCCGGTATAAGCGTAGATGGCACTCTCGTCGATGGTACTGCCTTTTGTAGGGATTTTGACAATGCCTTAAACAATACATTAGTTGCCTTCCTTATTATAGCAATTTCATTTTTTTACGATAACTAGAGAACTGTAGAACTTACTGACCCTTTCTTGCACTTAAATGAAAGGTAATTAAATTTTCTACAACTTCATTTACGCAATATATCTCATAGCATGAGCGATTGTGCCTATATTTGTCCTGAAATATAGGAAAAACTAAAAATTTCATTAAAAAAAAAAATCCTTTTTTTTTAAGTTCCATATCTCATGAACTATTTGACATACGGCGCTGTAAATTATCTTAAATTGTTCCAAATTTAATGTTCTTTCAACATTACATAGCAAGCTTGACCAAAAACCCATAGTTTTATAATAAAAGTGCAAAAACTGAAAAATATCCGAAATTTTTGCAGTTTTTTGCAAATTACGAAGGGAGCACAACTTTCTTTTGCTTGAAAAATATAGTGTCACAGTCCTCCAAGGACCCCAAACAACATACACAAAAATATTCTACATCACGCAATGTTTTTTTAGGAGATTTTTTTGTAAGATTTGACTGATCTACTAGTGAAAGGAGAAGTTGAGAGAACTCTTCAAATATTACGGTAACTCGTGCATTTGCTCTCGGAACGCATGATTTTGTAAAGTGCAACTGCTCATGAAGATCACAAAAACAGCATTATAAGTTGTTTCTTTTTAGTGGAAATTCATTTCTAAATAGGAATAATATAGGGCTAACGACTCCTTATATTTCCTTATTATGACACGCTTACTTAATCTCACTCACTGTTTATAATATACTGAGCAGTTCCGCTAGTAAAGCACATTATACATTTTTTTATACCCACTTTTCAAAGTGCCACAGGATCGCGTGACGACTAATTATCTGTCACATGTGAAACTTAGGGTCTGAAAGGGCAAGGGTATAGGAATAATACGGCTAACGATGTAAAAACGGCGTATCGGCCATCGTGACTCATGGTACTTGCCACGTTTCTTTCGAGCATACAGTATTAGGTATAAGGGCAAAATAATGGTGCAAAAACTTGTGAGAATTGTAAAACGGAGATAATAAAATGACAGGTAAAGTAAAAGCCGGCTTAAGAGGCGTTTAGGGGTACTTGTCCTTTAAAAGCATTTAAAAATAGGAATCCATGTCCGTATATTGAATTTTTGGCCTTAGGGGAAAAACATACTTACTAGGAAATTATTTATCTCATGTCATGTCTTGAATGCAGTGCAAATTCTCAATTCTCATAACATACATTAGTTCATATATAAATGTAATTTTTCAGGATCAAATACTATTTAACGGTTCTAATAAAATTACTTCAATTTTACACTATCTCAGTTTATTTAATTTTCTCAATATATCGTTAGTTATTAAAAACAGAAACCTTAGAAGAAATAAGGTATTCCAATCACTTGGAACTTCTTTGATACGTCATACCTATATTGTGTAAAATGAAGAGTTTTAATAGAAGACCAAATTTCCAAATGCTCGCATGATATCCAATTCCACCAAAATACAATTCTTTTAGACACGTGCGAGCCAATTACGGTCCCTAATGCAGGTACGTTCACCCTGCCTTTAATACACTAACTTTTATAACATAGCTACAACTATAGCGCAACTACCACTATCCCCTAGGAGAATCACCCTAAGAAGCAAGAAAGGGGGCGTGGCGTGTTCTTAGTGCGTGCTGCATCTCGCTCGAACTTGCGCATATCCCGATTTTTCTTTCCTTTTTCGAATGGCTATATAGGGGTCGATTCTAATACAATATAGTTATAGAGATGGATACGGATTGAATTGATATTTATAGTGGTTAAGGTAGGCACTGAAATTATTTGAATAATAATAAATAAATAATAATAAATATTATGGGACAATCTTACACAAATCGACCTAGCCCCACGGTAAGCTCATAAGGCTTGTGTTGTGGGTACTAGACGACGATATATATAATATATAGATACATATAAGTACTTAAATACATAGAAAACATCCATAACTAAGGAACAAATATTTGTGATGAACACACAAATAAATACCCTTACCGGGATTCGAACCCGGGACCTCCAGCTTCGTAGGCAGGGTCACTACCGACTAGGCTACGGAGGCCGTTGAATAAAAATATATGCTTCTTAGATTGTTTTATAAACCTTCTAATTCTAACTTATACACGCAGAATAAGTTCTAAGAAGTAAGGAATGTGGAAATGTAGATAATTAACTGTGATTTATTTTAATATTGACTCTATGTGCCTTTATGACGAATAATATCGTGTGGTGTGATCAAAAATTCATGTAAAAAGTTAATAGGCATTCACCGCTAAGTCGTTCAATAGAATGAACGAACAACGACGATCATTATATTTGCTTATTCTCACCAATCTTTCATTCAATACTATCAAGGCTATACCTGCAGTAAGTGACATGTTTAAGACTACCACGTTAACTCTACAACTGACAGTGGCGCTGCCTACTATCTGCTATTCGTAAAAATGTATGAAAAATCATTAGTTCTCACAAAAGTCATCGGAACAAAGTAAGATGGTTCTGTTCAAACAATGGTTGGATGAGTATGAAACAAAAACAGCGTGTCAATCATGGGAAATTATTGACAATTAAACCTCGCAAGGTAAATACGACTTAAGATATGGTTTTATTTATTACTCTGATGAC